>NC_053028.1:606270531-606570531 GCF_003073215.2 Triticum urartu
TAGCAAATAATTTCATAAGTTCATCCATCTTTCCACTCAAAACATTAATTTCTTCTATCGCATGCACCTTTTTATTAGTAGATCTTTCAGTATGCCATTGAGAATAATTAACCATAATATTACCTAGAAGTTTAGTAGCTTATCATAAAGTGATTTCCATAAAACTGCCTCCTGCGGCCGAATCTAAAAGATTTCTAGAAGCAAAATTCAATCCGGCATAAATTTTTTGTATAATCATCCACAAATTTAAGCCATGAGTAGGGCAATTACGTATCATTAGTTTCATTCTCTCCCAAGCTTGTGCAACATGTTCATGATCAAGTTGATTAAAATTCATAATATCATTTCTAAGAGAGATGATCTTAGCGGGAGGAAAATACTTAGAGATAAAAGCATCTTTGCACTTGTTCCATGAATCAATACTATTTTTAGGCAAAGACGAAAACCAAGCTTTAGCACGGTCTCTAAGCGAAAAAGGAAATAGCTTCAATTTAACGATATCATTATCCACATATTTCTTCTTTTGCATGTCACACAAATCAACGAAGCTATTTAGATGGGTAGCGGCATCTTCACTAGGAAGGTCGGAAAACGGATGTTTGATGACAAGATTCAGCAAAGCAGTATTAATTTCACAAGATTCAGCATCGGTAAGAGGAGCAATCGGAGTACTAATAAAATCATTGTTGTTGGTATCAGTGAAGTCACACAATTTAGTATTATCTTGAGCCATCGTGACAAGCAAGCAAACAAACACACAAGCAAACAAAAAGCAAGCGGGCAAAAAGAGGCAAATAGAAAAAGAGAGGGAGGATAGAGAGAGAGAGAGGGAGAATAAAACGGCAAGGGTGAAGTGGGGGGAGAGGAAAACGAGAGGCAAATGGCAAATAATGTAATGCGGGAGATAAGGGTATGTGATGGGTACTTGGTATGTTGACTTTTGCGTAGACCTCCCCGGCAACGGCGCCAGAAATCCTTCTTGCTACCTCTTGAGCACTGCGTTGGTTTTCCCTGAAGAGGAAGGGATGATGCCGCAAAGTAGCGTAAGTATTTCCCTCTGTTTTTGAGAACCAAGGTATCAATCCAGTAGGAGGCTACGCGCGAGTCCCTCGTACCTGCACAAAACAAATAAATCCTCGCAACCAACGCAAATAGGGGTTGTCAATCCCTATAAGGCCACTTACGAGAGTGAGATCTGATAGATATGATAAGATAATATTTTTGGTATTTTTATGATAAAGATGCAAAGTAAAATAAAGGCAAAGTAAATAGCAAAGGAAATAACTAAGTAGTAGGAGATTAATATGATGAAGATAGACCGGGGGCCATAGGTTTCACTAGTGGCTTCTCTCGAGAGCATAAGTATTCTACGGTGGGTGAACAAATTATTGTTGAGCAATTGACAGAATTGAGCATAGTTATGAGAATATCTAGGTATGATCATGTATATAGGCATCACGTCCGAGACAAGTAGACTGACTCCTGCCTGCATCTACTACTATTACTCCACTCATCGACCGCTATCCAGCATGCATCTAGAGTATTAAGTTAAAAACAGAGTAACACCTTAAGCAAGATGACATGATGTAGAGGGATAGACTCATGCAATATGAAGAAAACCCCATCTTGTTATCCTCGATGGCAACAATACAATACGTGCCTTGCTGCCCCTACTGTCACTGGGAAAGGACACTGCAAGATTGAATCCAAAGCTAAGCACTTCTCCCATTGCAAGAAAGATCAATCTAGTAGGCCAAACCAAACTGATAATTCAAAGAGACTTGCAAAGATAACCAATCATACATAAAAGAATTCAGAGAAGATTCAAATATTATTCATAGATAGACTTGATCATAAACCCACAATTCATCGGTCTCAACAAAAACACCGCAAAAATAAGATTACATTGAATAGTTCTCCACAAGAGAGGGGGAGAACATTGTATTGAGATCCAAAAAGAGAGAAGAAGCCATCTAGCTAATAACTATGGACCCGTAGGTCTGAGGCAAACTACTCACACTTCATCGGAGGGGCTATGGTGTTGATGTAGAAGCCCTCCGTGATCGATGCCCCCTCTGGCGGAGCTCCGGAACAGGCCCCAAGATGGGATCTCGTGGATACAGAAAGTTGCGGCGGTGGAATTAGGTTTTTGGCTCCGTATCTGATCGTTTGGGGGTACGTAGGTATATATAGGAGGAAGGAGTATGTCAGTGGAGCAACAGGGGGCCCACGAGGGTGGAGGGCACGCCTGGGGGGGGGGTAGGCGCGCCCCCTACCTCGTGGCCTCCTATTTTCTTTCTTGACGTAGGGTCAAAGTCTCCCGGGTCTTGTTCATTGAGAAAATCACGTTCCCGAAGGTTTCATTCCGTTTGGACTCCGTTTGATATTCCTTTTCTTCGAAACCCTAAAACCGGCAAAAAACAGCAATTCTGGGCTGGGCCTCTGGTTAATAGGTTAGTCCCAAAAATAATATAAATGTGGATAATAAAGCCCAATAATGTCAAAATCAGTAGATAATATAGCATGGAGCAATCAAAAATTATAGATACGTTGGAGACGTATCAATTAGCTCAAACCCAAATCAGAGAAATGTTTCTTCATAGGATACCCAAAGGAAACTGTTGGGTACACCTTCTATCACAGATCCGAAGGCAAGATATTCGTTGCTAAGAATGGATCCTTTATAGATAAGGAGTTTCTCTTGAAAGAAGTGAGCGGGAGGAAAGTAGAACTTGATGAGGTAGTTGTACCTTCTCCCGAATTGGAAATTGGTTCATCACAGAAATTAGTTCTAGTGATGCCTACACCAATTAGTGAGGAAGTTAATGATGATGATCGTGAAACTTCAGATCAAGTTACTACCGAACCTCGTAGGTCAACCAGAGTACGTTTCGCACCAGAGTGGTATGGTAATCCTGTTCTGGAAGTCATGTTACTAGACCATGACGAACCTACGAACTATGAGGAAGCGATGATGAGCCCAGATTCCGCGAAATGGCTTGAGGCCATGAAATCTGAGATGGGATCCATGTATGATAAAAAAAGTGTGGACTTTGGTTGACTTGCCCGATGATCGGCAAGCCATAGAGAATAAATGGATCTACAAGAAGAAGACCGACGCCGACGGTAATGTTACTCTCTACAAAGCTCGACTTGTTGCGAAAGGTTTTCGACAAGTTCAAGGGGTTGACTACGATGAGACCTTCTCACCCGTAGCGATGCTTAAGTCTGTCCGAATCATGTTAGCAATTTCCGCATTTTATGATTATGAAATTTGGCAAATGGATCTCAAAACTGCATTACTTAATGGATTTGTTAAAGAAGAGTTGTATATGATGCAACAAGAAGGTTTTGTCGATCCTAAAGGTGCTAACAAAGTGTGCAAGCTCCAGCGATCCATTTATGGATTGGTGCAAGCCTCTCGGAGTTGGAATATACGCTTTGATCGTGTGATCAAAGCATATGGTTTTATACAGACTTTTGGAGAAGCCTGTATTTACAAGTGAGTGGGAGCTCTGTAGCATTTCTAATATTATATGTGGATGACATATTATTGATTGGAAATAACACATAATTTCTGGATAGCATAAAAGGATACTTGAATAAGAATTTTTCAATGAAAGACTTCAGTGAAGCTGCTTATATATTGGGCATCAAGATCTATAGAACTAGATCAAGATGCTTAATTGGACTTTCACAAAGCACATACCTTGATAAAGTTTTGAAGAAGTTCAAAATGAATCAGTCAAAGAAAGGGTTCTTGCCTGTGTTACAAGGTGTGAAGTTGAGTCAGACTCAATGCCCGACCACTGCAGAAGATAGAGAGAAAATGAAACTCATTCCCTATGCTTTAGCCATAGGTTCTATCATGTATGCAATGCTGTGTACCCGACCTGATGTGTGCCTTGCTATAAGTTTAGCAGGGAGGTATCAAAGTAATCCAGGAGTGGGTCACAAGACAACGGTCAAGAACATCCTGAAATACCTGAAAAGGACTAAGGTTATGTTTCTTGTTTATGGAGGTGACAAAGAGCTTGTCGTAAATGGTTACATCAATGCAAGCTTTGACACTGATTCGGATGACTCTAAGTCGCAAACTAGATACATATTTATATTGAATGGTGGAGCTGTAAGTTGGTGCAGTTCCAAACAGAGCGTCATGGCGGGATCTACGTGTGAAGCAGAGTACATAGTTGCTTCAAAAGCAGTAAATGAAGGAGTCTGGATGAAGGAGTTCATATCCGACCTAGGTGTAATACCTAGTGCATCGGGTCCAATGAAAATCTTTTGTGACAATACTGGAGAAATTGCCTTAGCGAAGGAATCCAGATTTCACAAGATAACCAAACACATCAAGAGACGCTTCAACTCCATCCTAGATCAAGTCAAGGAGGGAGACATAGAGATTTGCAAGATACATACGGATCTGAATGTTGCAGACCCACTAACTAAGACTCTTCCACGAGCAAAACATGATCAGTACCAAGACTCCATGGGTGTTAGAACCATTACTATGTAATTTGTATTATTGACTCTAGTGCAAGTGGGAGACTGAAGGAAATATGCGCTAGAGGCAATAATAAAGTTGTTATTTATATTTCCTTATGTCATGATAAATTTTTATTATTCATGCTAGAATTGTACTAACCGGAAACTTAGTACATGTGTGAATACATAGACAAAACAAAGTGCCCTAGTATGCACTACAAAAAAAGACACATCCGTGACATTATGGGCCGAACGAATTTTTTGTCATGCTTATGACACTTCTATGACGATAATTGTGACAAAACCCGGTATCATCATAGATGTGGTGGGCTCATACTTCTATGACAAAAAATCATGACAGAAAATGGGCTTTTTTGTCCTGGGTGGGCCGGAGACGCAGCTGCATGACATTCTTTGGGCCGTCCATGACAGAAAAAACCATGGTAGAAGCGAGGGCAAGGAAAATATCATGGAGTTCCCGGTTACGATGGGCGGTTGAGGGCCGAGCGATGTGTGTTTCTCTTGTACACGTACGCGCGTGGGTGTGAGGTGTTGGGCTCTAACTGAACCCGAGCGATCGATCGATCTGGCTGTTAACTGAACCCGATTGAGCGATTCCTTTGCTACCGCTGCTAACTGAAGCCGATCGAAACCTGCTGCCTCCTTCCCCTGATGAACAGTGAGTGTTGTTGGGGGAGGGGGTGGATGAATAGTTCCCGGTGGGGGGTTGGATGAACAGGACCCCGTGGTAGTAGAGGCCGTTACCGCTAGATGAACAGGACCCTGTGGAGGTCTGGATGAACAGGATGCCCCGTGAAGGGATGGATGAACAGTAGCCGGTGGAGGGGTCGTTGAACAGGACCCCGTGGAGAGGGCTGGTTGAACAGTAGCCGGTGGAGGAGCGGTGGAGGTTGGATGAACAGGAGCCCGTGGATGAATAGTCGCAGGTGGAGGCTGGAGGAGGTCAACGGTGGATGAACAATAGCCCGTGGAGGCAGACGGTGGAGATGAACAATATCCCATGCAGTCCCGCTTTGCGGTACGCCACACCCCTCCCGATGAACAGGACCCCCATTTCGACCATAGCGCTCCAACACAAGTCCGTTTCCTCCGTTTTGTGGTACGCCAGACCTCTCCCGATCAACAGGACCCTGCTTCGATTGTAGGAGGTCCAAGAGAAGTCCGTTTCCTCTGTTTTACGGTACGCCAGACCCCTCCCGATGAACATGATCCCGTTTCGACCGTTGCCGGTCGAGCATAAGGCCGTTTCCTCCGTTCTGCGGTACGCCAGGCCTCGTTTCGATCGGCTGTTCCGTCCAAGCCGGTTGGATCCCGATGAACAAGACGACGCATTTTCTCCATTCCAACCCAGCCATGTACACGAGCCTTGGCCATACATATGCGCGAGTAGGCATTGGAGACCCCGCCCGTCTGTACGTATGTGTCCTGTAACACACCGTATGTAACCTGCCATATTTGTATTCCAACTCTTGCCATTTCCGGCACTAATTATGATATTTCCTCGTTGTCGGGTTTTTGTCTTTGTGTTGTTTTTGTTTTTGTCATGCATCTCATATCATGTCATCATGTGCATCGCATTTGCATACGTGTTCGTCTCATGCGTCCGAGCATTTTTCCCCGTTGTTCGTTTTGCATTCCGGCGCTCCTATGTCCCCCGGTGTCCCTTTCTACCTCTTTTCATGTGCGGGTGTTAAACGTTCTCGGATTGGACCGAGACTTGCCAAGCGGCCTTGGTTTACTACCGGTAGACCGCCTGTCAAGTTTCGTGCCATTTGGATTTCGTTTGATACTCCAACGGTTAACCGAGGAACCGAAAAGGCCTCGTGTGTGTTTCAGCCCAACACCTCTCCAAAGTGGCCCAAAACCCACCTAAACCCCTTCCATCATCTAGGCGGTTCGATCACGATCGCGTGGCCGCAAACCGTGCTCAATTTGGAGCCTCCTAGCTCCCTCTACCTATAAAAAGGCCACTCCCCCGAAAATCCCGGGTCAATCCACCCCCTAACCCTAGCCCCGCTCCTCTCCGCGTGTCGGACGTGTCCGGTCCGCGCCGGACATCGCCGCCGCCGCCAATCACGCGCCGCCACCTGTCGCCACCGCCTCCTCCGCGCCGCCGGCCCGTCGAAGCCCAGGGCGGGCCCTCCCACGCCGCCAACCGGGCCGCGCCTCGCCGCCCGCGCCTCCTCGCCGCGCCTCCTCCCCGCCGCCATCGCCGGCCGCCGCCTCGACTTCGTCGCCGGTCGCCGCTCCTCCGCACCGCCCGCATCGCCCAGCGCCGCCCTGCCGCGCCAGCTCGCCGTCGACGCCGGCAGGCGCCCCACGCCCCTCGTGCCCTCGGGTCCCGCTCCGACCGGCCAGACTCTTCCTCCCCGGCGATGCCCTCGATGCCTCCGGCCGGCGACGCCATCTCCGGCGAAGCTCCGGTCATCCTCGGGTTGCGTGTGATCCAGAACTGGATCGGGTTGACCTTTTGCCCTAACCCTAATATTTTTATGCATTGTTCATCATGCCATATCTCTGCATCCATGACTCCGTTTCGGGCGTGTAGCATATCAAATTGTTCGTCTCGACGAGTACTTCATTTCGTCTCATTGCATCATGTTCATTTGAGCTCATGTTGATGCCCTAAATTCTGTTGCAAGAGTGCTAGTTTATATTAGTTTCAGATTCTTAGCAGAGTTTGGACATTTGTCATTTTTGCCATGATTGTTGTGTGCTTCCTATGAACTTGAGCCCTACATGAGTTTTGAAGTATGCCATGCCATCTTTACAGGGGTGTATGCATGTATTTTTGTGATCTTTGTGGTGACTAGCACAAGCATGCAAAGTAGCTCTCGTAATGTTGCTGTTTTCAGGGACTTGGAAATATTCTAAGTCTTTGCCCTGTTAATATTTTATGCCATGTATTCATGTTGCTACAGAGTGATCCATGCCTCTTCTGAGCATGATCAGTAAGAATGTTTTGTAGATATTATTGTGCTCTATCCATCCAAGTCTTTGTTTGCAATTATGGAGCACCCTAGCTTGACTCAATCGAGCTCTACTTTTTCTATAAAATGTTCCTGGCAGAATGTTTACGTGTTAAGCATTTTTGCCGAGGTTGTTGTAGTTGATCCATGCATTCTATGAAGTTGTTCTTGCCATGTTTAGCTTCTATGCCATGTCTACTTGCTGGGTTTATGCTTAGGTTGTCATGCAATGCCTTATGGTGAGTGCATCGAGCTCGTAAACATGCCTACTTAATATTTGTTTTGCCATGTTCCAGTTTTCTACTAAGTCCGAATCTGTTAACGATAATTGCTATGTTCACATGGTTGCCATTGTATTTTCTGATCCCTTTTGGCTTATGGTCAGTAAGGGACTTTTGTTGTATGCTTTGAGTAGCTTCATGCCATGCCTTGCTTTGCCATGATATGTTCCTGTAGCATGTTATTATCTTGCTCTAAACATTGCTTCCTGATGTTAAATTCCTGACTTGATGTAATTTTCACTAAGTCTGTAACCTGATATCTTTTGCACTTTTGCCATGCTTGTTTGAACCTGATATTGAGTGAATTAGCCGTAGTTTAGTGTTCATCTTTTGTCAAGCATCTTGAGTGGATCCCTGCCATGTATTTTGTTGCTATGTTAGAGTGCAGTAGCTTGTTGTTCTTGATGCATTTAGGTGGCGTCGTGCTGTTAATCACAGCTTTGTGCCATATTCGTTTTGCTTGTCATTTGCAAACCGTGCATCCGATTCCGGTGATCTTTATATCGATTTCGACTGAAATCAACCCCTCTTTCTAGTGGCACTCTTCGTTTTCCAAGTTGAGGCCAGGTTCAATCTTTCCTTTCCAAAACATGCATATGCATTGCATATCGCATCCCGCATATCATGCCATGTTTTTGCATCATGTTGTTTGTGCATTGCACATGGTTGATTGTGTCTCCTTTTGCTTGTGTTCTTGCTTTGGGTAGAGCCGGGAGACGAGTACGTGATCGAGGAACCCGTTGAGTACGCTTACGAGGATCAAGCTAACGTCAACTCGGAGAACTTTGCAGGCAAGATGACCATACCCTCGAAATCACTTCTATCTTTGCTTGCTAGATGCTCGCTCTATTGCTATGACTATGCTACGATACCTACCACTTGCTTATCATGCCTCCCATATTGCCATGTCAAACCCCTAACCCACCTTGTCCTAGCAAACCGTTGTTTGGCTATGTTACCGCTTTGCTCAACCCCTCTTATAGCGTTGTTAGTTGCAGGTGAAGATTCGAGTTGTTCCTTGTTGGAACATGTTTATTGTTGGGATATCATTATTATATCTTGTCTATTTTAATGCATCTATACACTTGGTAAAGGGTGGATGGCTCGGCCTTATTCTTGGTGTTTTTTTCCACTCTTGCCGCCCTAGTTTCCGTCAGACCGGTGTTATGTTCCTTGATTTTGCGTTCCTTACACGGTTGGGTTATAATGGGAACCCCTTGACAGTTCGCCTTGAATAAAACTCCTCCAGCAATGCCCAACATTGGTTTTACCATTTGCCACCTAGCCTCTTTTTCCCTTGGGTTCCGCGGACTCAAGGGTCATCTTTATTTTAAACCCCCAGGCCAGTGCTCCTCTGAGTGTTGGTCCAAACTAGAGCCCTTTGCAGCGCCCCCTCGGGGAAACTCGAGGTTTGGTTTTAGTTGTACGGAGCGCTCATCCGATGTGCCCTGAGAACGAGATATGTGCAGCTCCTATCGGGATTTGTCGGCACATTTGGGTGGCTTTGCTGGTTTAGTTTTACCATTGTCGAGATGTCTTATAACCGGGATTCCGAGTCTGATCGGATTGTCTTGGGAGAAGGAATATCCTTCGTTGACCACGAGAGCTTGTGATGGGCTAAGTTGGGACACCCCTGCAGGGATTTGAACTTCCGAAAGACGTGCCCGCGGTTATGGGTAGATGGGAATTTTTTAATGTCCGGTTGTAGAAAACCTAAACCTTAACTTAATTAAAATGAATCAACAGAGTGTGTGGCCGTGATGGTCTCTTTTCGGCGGAGTCCGGGAAGAGAACACTGTCTCGTGTTATGCTTGAACGTAGGTTGTTCTAGGATCACTTCTTGATCATAGTTGCTCGACCGTGCCTTTGTCTTCTCTTCTCGCTCTCTTTTGTGTATGTTAGCCACCATATATGCTAGTGCTTGCTGCAGCTCCACCTCATACCTTTTACCCTTCCTATAAGCTTAAATAGTCTTGATCGCGAGGGTGTGAGATTGCTGAGTCACCGTGACTCACAGGTTACTTCTAAAACCAGATGCAGGGACCGATGATACCGCTCCAGGAGATTCGACTAAGCTCAAGTGGGAGTTCAATGAGGACTCAGGCCGATACTACGTTTCCTTTCCAGATGATCAGTAGTGGTGCCCAGTTGGGGCGATCGGGGACTTTGTTGCATTTGGGGTTGTTCTTTATTTTGGTTCTGTAGTCGGACCTTGATTGTATCTGGATGAATGTAATGATATTTATGCTATTGTGTGATGTGGCGAGTGTAAGCCAACTATGTACCTCTTTTACTTATTCATTACATGGGTTGTGTGAAGATTACCCCACTTGTGACATTGCTTACAATGCGGTTATGCCTCTAAGTCGTGCTTCGACACGTGGGAGATATAGCCGCATCGTGGGCGTTACAAGGCCGTAATCAGAGCCTTCCCCGACTTAGGAGCCCCCTGCTTGATCGAATCGTTGGCGTTGTTGAGTCTAGAAAAATGTTTTGAGTCATTTAGGATTATATATATCGGAGAGTAGGATTCTTTTTACTCCTCAGTCCCTTCGTCGCTCTGGTGAGGCATCCCGACGTAGAGTTTTGACTCTTCTCTTCTCAAATTTCACTAAATTTTTTTAGGATCACGCGGGTATCTTGGAATCGTTCTGATGGATTTGTGACAAGAACATTGTTCTTGGTGCCTCCTGACATTTAGGGGTTGTGGCAGTGTCCCTAGGAGTTGAGCTCCAAGGTGTTGTCGTCACAATTTTATCATTGCAATTCTGGAATACCTGAGTTTCGCCGACATCGAAAATCTCTTTTATGCAGTTGTTGGTGAGATAACCTCGACGCCACCCAGTACTGGGGCGGGAGTCCGGGAGTATCGCCATAACTCGTATAACGGATGCTTTTTGAAGGTTGAGGTAAATGATTTCCGAAGGTTTCTTGGTTATGTGTTGAAGGATGGATACAGCTGGATGTAGGATTTGCTAGCTTTGGGTGAGATATTATGCTTTCCCTGTATCCCCAACACCTGATTGCATAACCAGAAAGGTTCGGGAGCTTCATAGGTGGGAATTCATGTAGCTCTAGTATTTCTTCCGCGGATATTTGGTTTGTGATTGGGTAATCCTCACCAAGTATTTGTTCATATCCATACCTTGTTGTTTTATTCTTCTACCTCTATCTAAGTGGCTTCTCAATTTATGGAAGCGTGACCATTTCAATTGGAATTCATTCATTCATTTTGTTCGGTTGTTAAGACTATATGTTGCAATTTCGATCCTTTTGATTCAGCTTGAATATATGTCTGTCAAGATGCTAATGAATGTCACCCTCTTCAGGATGGCTCCTCCAACGCGTCAGAATCCTGATCCGCCACCACCACCTCCACCTCCGGAGGCATGGCAAGCTGTGATGGCCGCTACCAATGCAAACACGCAGATGCTTATGCAACTCTTGCAAGAGCGCAACCAAGGAAATCAAGGCCATGGCAACTTTCAGAATCAGTTTGCTACACTCAACCAGTTCCTCGCAAACCAGCCAAAGACTTTCAGTAACTGTGTCGAGGCAACAGGCGCTGATGATTGGCTCGTGGATATCTGCAAGCATTTCGAGTGCAGCAACGTCAGGCCTAAGGACTTTGTCAAGTTTGCTTCGTTCCAACTCAAAGACCAAGCTGCTGAGTGGTATCAACAATACAAAGATTCCAGAGGAGGTCGTGTGATTACCTAGGATGAATTCCGCCAAGACTTCAAAGCTCACCACATTCCTCAGAGTGTTGTTGAGAGCAAGCGTGAGAAGTTCCGCAATCTGAAGCAAGGCAGCCTGTCTGTTTACCAGTACAACATCATGTTCCAGAAGCTCGCTCGTTTCGCCAAGCAATACATCCCTGACGAGAAGAGCATGATTTATCAGTTCAGAGGTGGCCTCAGAGAAGATCTCCAACTAGCTCTCGTGCTTTTTGAGCCGCAGAAGTATGATGAGTTTTACAACATGACACTGAAACAAGAGACTGCTCAGCTCAAGTGCGATGCTTCCAAGAAGCGAGTCAGGGATGCAACTCCTTCTTCATCAACTCAAGTGGCAACTAAGCAGCAAAAGTATTGGTTGCCTCCTCCTCCTCTGTTTCGTCAGCCTTATCAGCAAAAGAGCAAAGGTGGCAATGGATCTTCCCACCCACCCAACCCAGGCTTTCAGAACAAGACTTCGTCTCATGCTCTAAGATCAACTGCTCCGTATCACCGTCTGCTCTTGGAGGTCACGTGCAACAAGTGTCAGAAGAAGGGTCACTATGTCAACAAATGCTTCAATCAGAGACGTCTTCCTCCTCCTCCTGTGAGATCTGCTAGTACCGCAGTGGTCAAGCATAACCCCGAGCACGCCAAGGTCAACATGATGATTGCAGCTCAGGCAGAGGACTCGTCAGAAGTTATCATGGGTAACCTTCCTATTAACGATGTCCCTACAAAAGTTCCTTTTGACACTGGTGCATCGCATTGTTTCATTTCTAAACCTTTTGCATCAAAGTATGAGTGTGATTATCAGCATTTGCAAAGATCTTTATCAATCGTGTCCCCGGGCAAGCAAATGACAGCTAATATCTGCGTCCCGGATGTTACTATCACGTTGGGCGACTACAAATTTCTAGCTTCTCCTATTGTTCTTGGTGACTCAAATATTGATGTTATTCTCGAAATGGACTGGCTTTGTAAGCACAAGGCTCAGCTTGATTGTGCTGCCAGGCAGATTCAATTGACACATTCGTCTGAGGATGTAATCGTCTTTGCCGCTCATGATGATACCATTCGACTGTTTTCCCTCAATGAGAAGGGCGAGTTGGATGCCATCTCTCAGATTCCAGTCGGTTGTGAATATCAAGACATCTTTCCAGAAGAGCTTCCAGGAATGCCTCTGAACCGGCCAGTTGAATTCGTCATCGATCTTGAGCCTGGCACGGAACCTGTTTGCAAACATCCTTACAAGCTTGGACCTGAAGAGTTGAAGGAGCTGAAGAAGCAACTCGATATTCAAGAGCGTATGGGTCTCATCCGACCAAGTTCTTCTCCATGGGGTTGTGGTGTTCTTTTTGTCAAGAAGAAGGATGGAACAGACCAACTTTGTGTCGACTACCGTCCATTGAACAAGAAGACCATAAAGAACAAGTACCCACTTCCCAACATCAATGAGCTTTTCGAACAACTCAAAGGTGCTCAAGTATTCTCCAAGCTTGATCTCCGAATGGGCTATCATCAGATTCGCATTCATGAAGAAGATATCCCCAAGACAACATCAGAACAAGCTATGGTTCATCTGAATACACTGTCATGTCTTTCGGCCTTGTCAACGCTCCTCCAACATTCTCTTGCATGATGAACTTCATCTTCAACGCCTACACAAATGACTTTGTCTTGGTCTACCTCGATGACATTTTGGTCTTTTCCAAGAACAAGGAGGATCATGCCAAGCATTTGAGATTGGTGCTGGATAAACTCAGAGAACATCAGTTCTATGCGAAGTTTTCAAAGTGTGAGTTTTGGCTCGATGAGGTTCTCTACCTTGGACATATCACCTCCTTCAAGGGAATAGCTGTTAATCCTGAGAAGGTGTCTGCAATTGTGAATTGGGAACCACCTCAGAATGTGAAGCAACTCCGCAGCTTCCTTGGGCTCGCAAGCTATTGTCGAAGGTTCGTTGAGAACTTCTCTAAGATCGCGAAGCCTCTTTCCAACCTCCTGCAGAAGCATGTGAAGTATGTCTGGTCGCCTGAATGTGACATCACTTTCAACACCCTGAAAGAGAAGTTAGTCACTGCTCCAGTTCTGACTCCTCCTGATGAATCCAAACCGTTTGAGGTCTTCTGTGATGCTTCCCTTCAAGGTCTCGGTGCAGTGTTGATGCAAGAGAAGAAAGTTGTGGCCTATACCTCTCACCAGTTGAAGCCCAACGAAAAGAATTACCCCACTCATGACCTTGAGTTGGCGGTAGTTGTCCATGCTCTTTTAACTTGGAGACATCTCTTGTTGGGAAGGAAAGTGGACATCTTCACTGATCATAAGAGTCTCAAGTATATCTTCACTCAGCCAAACCTCAACCTCAGGTAGACTCGTTGGGTCGAGATGATTCAAGAGTATAATCCGAGTATTGAATATACTCCAGGCAAGGCCAATGTAATAGCTGACGCATTGAGCAGGAAGGCTTACTGCAGCAGTTTGATTATAAAGCCTTACCAACCAGAGCTTTGTGAAGCTTTCCGCAAACTCAATCTCCAAGTTATTCCTCAAGGATTCCTTGCCAACCTCCAAGTCTCTCCTACTTTGGAAGATGAGATTCGTGAGGCTCAACTTCTTGATGCTATGGTGAAGAAGGTGAAGATTGGGATTGCCAAGAGTCAACTCAAGTACAAGTGTTATCGTCTTGATAACAAGGATACTCTATTCTTCAAGGATCGCATTGTTGTTCCTAAGGGTGACCTTCGTAAAGTCATTATGAACGAGGCTCACAATTCACTCCTCTCTATTCACCCTGGAAGTACAAAGATGTACCAGGACCTCAAGCAGTCGTATTGGTGGACTCGAATGAAGCGCGAGATTGCTCAGTTCGTGAATGAATGTGATGTCTGTAGAAGAGTGAAAGCAGAACACCAACGACCAGCTGGTCTCCTCCAACCTCTTTCCATTCCAGAATGGAAGTTTGACCATATTGAGATGGACTTCGTGACTGGATTTCCCAAGTCCAAGCGTGGCAATGATGCTATCTTCATTGTCATCGACAAGCTCACTAAAGTGGCTCATTTTCTTCCTATCAAAGAATCTATCACAGCAGCTCAGTTGGCAGAGCTATATACCTCCAGGACTGTCTCTCTGCACGGCATTTCATAGTTGATATCTTCAGATCGTGGCAGCATCTTCACTTGAAAGTTCTGGATTTCTTTTCAAAAGGCCATGGGCACCAACATTCGCTTCAGCACATCTTTTCATCCTCAAACCAGTGGCCAAGTCGAGCGAGTAAATTAGATTCTTGAAGATATGCTCAGGGCTTGTGTCATCTCTTTCGGTATGAAGTGGGAAGATTGTCTTCCATATGCTGAGTTCTCCTACAACAACAGCTTCCAAGCGAGTACGGGCAAGGCCCCATTCGAGATTCTCTATGGCAGGAAGTGTCGTACCCCTCTTAAATGGTCAGAGACTGGTGAACACCAACTTCTTGGTAATGACTTGATCACAGAGGCTGAAGAAATGTGCAAAGTCATTCATGAAAATCTCAAAGCCGCACAATCGCGCCAGAAGAGTTACTATGATAGCAAGCATCGTGACTTGGCTTTCGAGATCGGAGACCATGTCTACCTCCGCATCTCTCCAATGAAAGGTACTCGTCGTTTCGGTATCAAAGGGAAGCTTGCCCCTAGATACGTGGGTCCTTTCAAGATCATAGGCAAAAGAGGCGACCTCGCCTATGAACTTGAGCTTCCATCCAATTTTGCAAACGTGCACGACGTGTTTCACGTGTCTCAACTCCGCAAGTGCTTCAAGACTCCTGACCGCAGCATCAACTTCGAAGAGATTGATCTCCAACAAGACCTGTCTTATCATGAGCACCCCGTTGCTATTCTTGAAGAAACTGAGCGCAAGACTCGCAACAAGTCTATCAAATTCCTAAAAGTCAAGTGGTCACATCATTCTGACCGTGAAGGCATCTGGGAAAGAGAGGATCACCTCCGTTCTGAGTACCCGGAGTTTTTCTAGTCCTAGATCTCGGGACGAGATCCTTTCATAGTGGTGGAGTGTTGTAACACCCCGTATGTAACCTGCCATATTTGTATTCCAACTCTTGCCATTTCCGGCACTAATTATGATATTTCCTCGTTCTCGGGTTTTTGTCTTCGTGTTGTTTTGTTTTTGTCATGCATCTCATATCATGTCATCATGTGCATCGCATTTGCATACATGTTCATCTCATGCATCCAAGCATTTTCCCCATTGTCCGTTTTGCATTCCGGCGCTCCTATGTCCTCCGGTGTCCCTTTCTACGTCTTTTCGTGTGCGGGTGTTAAACGTTCTCGGATTGGGCCGAGACTTGCCAAGCGGCGTTGGTTTACTACCGGTAGACCGCCTGTCAAGTTTCGTGCCATTCGGACTTCGTTTGATACTCCAACGGTTAACCGAGGAACCGAAAAGGCCTCGTGTGTGTTGCAGCCCAACACCTCTCCAAAGTGGCCCAAAACCCCTTCCATCATCTAGGCCGTTTGATCACGATCTCGTGGCCGCAAACCGTGCTCAATTTGGAGCCTCCTAGCTCCGTCTACCTATAAAAGGCCACTCCCCCGAAAATCTCGGGTCAATCCACCCCCCTAACACTAGCCCCGCTCCTCTCCGCGCGTCGGACGTGTCCGGTCCCCGCCGGACATGGCCGCCACCTGTCGCAACCGCCTCCTCCGCGCCGCCGGCCCGCCGAAGCCCAGGGCGGGCCCTCCCGCGACGCCAAACGAGCCACGCCTCGCCGCCCGCGCCTCCTCGTCGCGCCGCCTCCCCGCCGCCATCGCCGGCCGCCGCCTCACCGCCTCGACATCATCGCCGGTCGCCGCGCCGCCCGCACCACCCTGCCGCGCCAGCTCGCCGTCGACGCCGGCAGGCGCCCCGCGCCCCTCGTGCCCTCGGGTCCCACTCCGACCAACCTGACTCTTCCTCCCCGGCGACGCCCTCGACGCCTCCGGCCGGCGACTCCATCAACGGCGAAGCTCCGGTCATCCTCGGGTTGCGTGCGATCTAGATCTGGATCGGGTTGACCTTTTGCCCTAACCCTAATATTTTTATGCATTGTTCATCATGCCATATCTCTGCATCCGTGACTCCGTTTCGGGCGTGTAGCATATCAAATTGTTCGTCTCAACGAGTACTTCATTTCATCTCATTGCATCATGTTCATTTGAGCTCATGTTGATGCCCTAAATGCTGTTGCAAGAGTGCTAGTTTATATTAGTTTCAGATTCTTAGTAGAGTTTGGACATTTGTCATTTTTGCCATGATTGTTGTGTGCTTCCTATGAACTTGAGCCCTACATGAGTTTTGAAGTATGCCATGCCATCTTTACAGGGGTGTATGCCATGTATTTTTGTGATCTTTGTGGTGACTAGCACAAGCATGCAAAGTAGCTCTCGTAATGTTGCTGTTTTCAGGGACTTAGAAATATTCTAAGTCTTTGCCTTGTTAATATTTTATGCCATGTATTCATGTTGCTACAGAGTGATCCATGCCTCTTTTGAGCATGATCAGTAAGGATGTTTTGTAGATATTGTTGTGCTCTATCCATCCATGTCTTTGTTTGCAATTATGGAGCACCCTAGCTTGACTCAATCGAGCTCTACTTTTGCTATAAAATGTTCCTGGCAGAATGTTTACGTGTTAAGCATTTTTGCCGAGGTTGTTGTAGTTGATCCATCCATGCTATGATGTTGTTCTTGCCATGTTTAGCTTCTATGCCATGTCTACTTGCTGGGTGTATGCTTAGTTTGTCATGCAATGCCTTGTGGTGAGTGCATCGAGCTCGTAAACATGCCTACTTAATATCTGTTTTGCCATGTTCCAGTTTTCTACCAAGTTTGAATCTGTTAACGATAATTGCTATGTTCACATGGTTGCCATTGTATTTTCTGATCCCTTTTGGCTAATGGTCAGTAAGGGACTTTTGTTGTATGCTTTGAGTAGCTTCATTCCATGCCTTGCTTTGCCATGATATGTTCCTGTAGCATGTTGTTATCTTGCTCTAAATATTGATTCCTGATGTTAAATTCCTGACTTGATGTTATTTTCACTAAGTTTGTAACCTGATATCTTTTGCACTTTTGCCATGCTTGTTTGAACCTGATATTGAGTGAATTAGCCGTAGCACAGTGTTCATCTTTTGTCAAGCATCTTGAGTGGATCCCTGCCATGTATTTTGTTGCTATGTTAGAGTGCAGTAGCTTGTTGTTCTTGAT
This sequence comes from Triticum urartu, assembly GCF_003073215.2. Classification (NCBI taxonomy): domain Eukaryota; kingdom Viridiplantae; phylum Streptophyta; class Magnoliopsida; order Poales; family Poaceae; genus Triticum; species Triticum urartu. Next base: position 606,288,252 of record NC_053028.1, read on the forward strand.
GCATTTAGGTGGCCTCGTGCTGTTAATCACAGCTTTGTGCCATATTCGTTTTGCTTGTAATTTGCAAACCGTGCATCCGATTCCGGTGATCTTTATATCGATGTAACGCCCCGGTAGTTAAGCTACAGTAACCAGACACTAATGGTGGCATGTCATCACAATTAAATTTCTAAACCTCATTTTGATCCAAACAGAATTCAAATTCAAAATTTAAAATAAAGTCAAATAATTATTTTCTTCAAACATACTAAAATGTTCAAAGTGTTTCACATAATCCCTGGATAATTTTTCATGGTGAAACCAATATTTTTGGAAGGTGATTAAATGCCTTAAACTAAATAAAACAGTGCCTAAAACAACATTTAAATCCTTTTCTAATTTATGAAAATTTTAAGGTAATTCACATCACTCACAAACAATTTTTTTGCAGTGCTCTATATCCCCTAGCTTTTGTTCTAAACAGCTCCACTTTTTTAAAGGCATTAGGTGGCTTATGTAAGCAATAATAGTGTCTGTTAAAAGAAAACAGAAAAATATGTAAAAGAAAAAAAAGGAAGAAATTTAAAAAGAAACAGGCCCGTGTGGGACTGGGTGGCCCAACCCACCACACCTCCTCTCCCTCCTCACCCAGGCAATGTGCCGTCCATCCATCGGCCCCCTCTCGAATAAGAGCAACCCCAGCCACCCCTCTCTCCCCTGAAAAACTCTAGCTCACTTTCCCCTCGCCCTCTCCCTCGCATCTCACTCTCGATCCCGAGCTCGCCATTGCCATTAACGCGCTCTAGAGGCACCCCGAGCCATGCGGGCTTGTCCACCAAGACCTCCACGGTCGGCTACTTCTCCTACGACCGTCGAATCAAGCCGGACTCCATGGCGTCATCGGGATCACCATCTTCTTCTTCCTCCGGACGTCGAGCTCAGCCGCTTCGATCCGTTGCCGCCAAGCCTTTCCCGAGCCCACTTTAGCACATCTGCAGGAGCCCGGTGAGCACCACGTCCGGCCCCTCTCCCCGCTGCCCCCTCGTAAGTCGTAGCACCGATACCCGCGAAATTCGGCTCCAAAATCCGCCATGGCCGGAGCCTTGCTCCGTGTGCGCTCGCCTGCGTCCACCTGCGTCCATGCCGCAACCCGTCGCGTCCCAAGCTGCACGCGCGCACTCCATCCTGCCCTGGGCCCCGCTTCTGCCTCGCAGTCGCATGCCCCGCCGGAGCCTGCGCCTTCGTCTGCTGCACCGCTGCATAGCCCCGCCGCCTAGCACTACCCTGCTCCGGCCCCGCAGCTGCTCGCCGCGCCCCCTGTCTCGAGCTGCTGCCCGCCTCCGCCAGCTGCTCGCCTCGCCCGCTCCCGCCTTGGCCATGCTTCGCTCACCATGCTGCAGCCCCCCGCCTCCGCCGTCTTCTGCTACCGCCGCCGCCACCCGGAGCCTCGCCCAGCACTGCCGCCCCCCGCGACGCCTCTCCTCTGTGCCGCCCCACGCCGCTCCTCCTGCACCGTCCTGTTCGGCCGCTGCCGCGCCGCGCCCGCCCTTGCACCACATCGCGGTCGCGCGGCCCCGTCGCCACCGGTGCTGTAGTGCCACTCCGCCGGCCGCCGCCGTCCTGGACCTCTGGCCCTCTCTCCCCGCGCCGCCTCCGGTCATCGTTCCCGGCGCCCGCCCCCGGCCGCGCCTCGCCGTTCGTTGTAGGTCGCCGGCCCGCACACACGCGGATCCCTGTCGCCCAGCACGCCCCCCATGACCGCCCCCGCGCCCGTCTACCCATGCGTGGCCTCGCCACTGCCGACCTCGCTCGCCGCACCCCCTGTACCTCGCGCGTCGCCTTGCCTTGCCTCAGGCCTCGCCGCTGCCGCGAACGGCCGGTGCTTGCGCATGGCTGTGAGTGTGGCCAAAAGGCCACTATCACTTACAGGTGGGGCCATCCCCTTTTAATCAAAAAAAGAAGGAAAAGTTAATAAAAAAAATAACAGTAAGTTATTAGGTCAATGATTGGTGGGCCCAGGCACCCTCTTTGAATTGGTCAAAGTGGACTAGTCAACTGCTGACTGTGCAGTTCACTAGCCCCACCAGTCAGCCCCACTGGTGCACTCTGGGTGCCGTGCACCGGGTGCACATAGCAATTTCACTTTGTTTTGAGTTAAAATAAAATTCAGAAAAACAATAAAACTTTGTAAAATCATATAAATTAAACCGTAAATCGCATGAAAAGGTGTTATACATGAAAGTTGCACAGAACGACGAGACGAATCCGAATACGCAACCGGTTCGTCAACCACACAACTCTAGCATAGCGAACACACAACTTTCTCCCTCCGGTTCATCTGTCTGAAAACGCAAAACACCTGGGATGCTATCCCGGATGTTTCCCCTTCACCGGTATCACATGTCCCTATGTTAGGTCACCCCTAGCACAACGTATTGCCGCATCTTGCTTTTTGTTACATTTGATTGCTCTGTTATTTATTGTGTTCCCCCCTCCGTTACTTATTTCCGGTAGACTCCGAGACCGCTGCCGATGTCCTGTGTTCGACTAAATCGAAGATGACCCTTCTTGCCAGAGCAACCAGGCAAGCCCCCCTGATCACCAGATATCGCCTATTCTTCTCTATACTGCTTGCATTAGAGTAGTGCAGCATGTTACTGCTTTCAGTTAATCCTATGCTGCTGCATAGCCTTTCCTTGCTACTACTGTTGTTACCTTTACCTGCTATCCTACTGCTTAGTATAGGATGCTAGTGTTCCATCAGTGGCCCTACACTCTTGTCCGTCTGCCATGCTATACTACTGGGCCGTGATCACTTCGGGAGGTGATCACGGGCATATACTATATACTTTATACTATTACATTACCTGTGGTACTGTTCGGAGATGGGGGCTGAAGGGGCAGGTGATTCCACCCAGGTAGTGGTGGGCCTGGGTTCCCGACGGCCCCCGACTGTTACTTTGTGGCGGAGCGACAGGGCAGGTTGAGACCACCTAGGAGAGAGGTGGGTCTGGCCCTGGTCGGCGTTCGCGGACACTTAACACACTTAACGAGATCTTGGTATTTGATCCGAGTCTGGCTACTGGCCTATAAACACTAACCATCTACGCGGGGACAATTATGGGTACTCGACGTCATGGTATCAGCCGAAGCCTTCGTGACGTCAGCGACTGAGCGGCGCGCGCCGGATTGGACTGGAACGCCTGCTAGGCTAGGTCTGCTTCCGGCCACCCTCGCAACGCGCATGTGTGCAATGGGCGATGGGCCCAGACCCCTGCGCCATAGGATTTAGACCGGCGTGCTGACCTCTCTGTTGTGCTTAGGTAGGGCTGTGACGTGTTGATCTTCCGAGGCCGGGCATGACCTAGAAAAGTGTGTCCGGACAAAGGGGATCGAGCGCGTTGGGAAATGTGGTGCACCCCTGCAGGGAAGTTAATCTATTCGAATAGCCGTGATCTTCGGTAACAGGACGACTTGGAGTTGTACCTTGACCTTATAACAACTAGAACCGGATACTTAATAAAACACACCCTCCCAAGTGCCAGATACAATCGGTGATCGCTCTCTCACAGGGCGACGAGGGGATGATCATTAGTTAGGATTATGCTACACGATGCTACTTGGTGAACTTACCATCTACTCTCTTCTACATGCTGCAAGATGGAGGTGGCCAGAAGCGTAGTCTTCGATAAGGACTAGCTGTCCCCCTCTTATTCTGGCATTCTGCACTTCAGTCCACATATGATACCCTCATTCCATTTGATACCAATGCATACATATGTAGTGTAGCTCCTTGCTTGCGAGTACTTTGGATGAGTACTCATGGTTGCTTTGCTCCCTCTTTTCCCCCTTTCTATACCCGACTGCTGCGACCAGACGTTGGAGCCCAGGAGCCATACGCCAGTGTCGATGACGACTACTACTACTCGGGAGGTGCCTACTACTACGTGCAGCCCGCTGGCGACGACCAGGAGTAGTTTAGGAGGATCCCAGGCAGGAGGCCTGCGCCTCTTTCGATCTGTATCCCAATTTGTGCTAGCCTTTTTAAGGCAAACTTGTTTAACTTATGTCTATACTCAGATATTGTTGCTTCCGCTGACTCGTCTATGATCGAGTTCTTGTATTCGAGCCCTCGAGGCCCTTGGCTTGTAATATAATGTTTGTATGACTTATTTTTATTTGTAGAGTTGTGTTGTGGTATCTTCCTGTGAGTCCCTGATCTTGATCGTACACGTTTGCGTGTATGATAGTGTACGATTGAATTGGGGGCGTCACAAGTTGGTATCAGAGCCGACTGCCTGTAGGAATCCCCCTTCCACACTCCTTGGCCGAAGTCGAGTCTAGACATTACAAAACTTGTACTAACATGGCTGTGTGTCTTACGGGCCCACGTCGCCATTGGGTGGTACTAGGATCTTTTACTCCTCGTCTATACTCTGGGACTCTGATCTCTCGTCTATTTGGGTTAAACATTTTGCTAACTCTAACATTAGGATCGCATAACTACTTCCTCCTAGAGAGCCCCTTATTACAGATGATCGCCTACTCCACCAGAAGATACTCTCCAGTGTTCACTCGAGACCTTGTTCCCATTGCTTTTGCAATTCCCTACAACTGTTATCCCTATGGAGGATTACATGCATCTGTCGTCTTACTTTCATTCCCAGTTGCTCTTGTTATTACAAGATGCATCAAATTATTCTCCAAACTTTTTAAGAATCCTTGAGCTTACTGCCTTGCAGTTCTTTGCCACGTGAATGCCCCCTACGGATAATTCCTCGCACTTGCCGAGTATCCGCTCATCCCTAGCTGTTCATGTGTTTCACAAAAATACTACCCGATCTTCCGAAAATCCTGAGCAGCCTATTGCTTTTGAAATTCTTGCTTGCTTGCATTATGGTTAATCCCATAAGTCTCGTAATCTTAATGGCATCCCTTGTCATTATCATTTTGAGTCCGTTGATTCAATATGTTGCGAATGCTCGCAATCCTCAATCAGATCGTAGACGTCATTTTAAACATGAGTTGGATCTCGACCAATCAAATTGCCATCGATTGTACCCCTAAGTCTACTCAACTTATCCATCCTTAATCAGAGCGTTTGCTTCTGATCCCTTGATTTGGAAATCGCAATTCCTTTGCATTTGAGATTTGAATTAGTTAGTTATTCCCATAATCTGATGCCTTTGCATTCTTTCTTCCTCTGATTGAGTACCGATACTCACGTCAGCTCCGTTATGGACCGCCAAACCCATTGCTGGGTTGTTATCCGATGGTATCATACACATTCAAATCTTGTGAGTTCTTTCCCTGATGCATAATGCTTTGACAACCATGCTCTACTTTCGAGCTTGTGTTAATTACTCCTAAAATTTCGTGGTATATGTTTCTAAGATGCCTCGATGGGTTGAACCTATGCCTTCCTTAATCTCTGTGAACCCGAAAGTTTTCACGAGTCATACTCCTCTGGTAATTCACCAGGTAGGTTTTGACACTGAAATCATTTTTATCTAGAGTGGTGAATGAAAGGTTATGCATTGAAGAAGTGGGAGTCGACCTTGAACCTTGTGTTCATGCCCATGGACACGATGTAGATCCTATCATGAAAGCTTCTTGTAATAATAACTATTTCCTTGATATAATATGCTCTGGTATCGGTGAATTGATCCTTTGCAATCGTGCTTCCAACCATATGTTCTTCTTTGATCCCATTTCTCACGCAAGTTTAAGCACTTGTCTTCTGTGGATCAATACCCCGATCCAACCTCTACTTTGATTTGTCATCGAGTATTACCCCCTGGTAACTCGAGATTATCACGAAACTACATAACTTCTTATGAGTTCTTCATCAAGTACTACATTCTCATTGATTCAATTTTTTCACGGGCTCTGGGTTTTTAAACACTCAAAGACACCGATAACTGAATCGAGTTCGCATTGCGATTCAACAAGTATTAGAACTCTTCATTGCTACAAATTTAATACTCAATCACATCATTCATAGCTGATCGGCTATATCATTATCGTGCAACTTTTAACTATGCTACCTGGTCCTTCTTCTCGAAGCACAATTTTCGACAATGAGCTCAGCTTATGTCAACTTTCCTCATCATATCATTTTGCCTTGAGCAACAAGCTTGATTCCGAGTGTGTGTCGTACCCGTGGTTTCAATAACTTTTCGCTTCATCCTTCCTTTTGCTTGATGTCATCGATGAGCGATAATATCTTCATGAAACCTCTCAATAAATGTGTCATGATCATCATCAACATTCTGAGCTCTTCATGGATATCGATCGAATTCATGTTGAGAAATACCATCCTTGCCCTCGAAGAGTTGTGTTATCATCGGCCACTTTATTGCCTTCCCTCCAACACAAACTTGTTCGTGTTTTGTGTTGTACCTTGAGTTCCTTGATGCCTAGCATTGTTCTTCTTTACCTTGAAATATTACCACCTTTTATGTCAAGAATGTCGTGGGAATTTCACCACCTCTTAAGAATTCTTGGTATGGTGAAACTTGTGACCATCACCATTCTTCTTGGGTCCTCATGTCGATTCCAACCGGGGTACCAACAAGTGAGCGGTGCTGTTTGGATTCTACCCTTCTAGCAACCCTATTGCTTTGAAGTTAATGGTCGGCCGTTCATTCTTACACTATTGATTATTGAATCATCATTCCGACGTTGGTCGTGCAACCCAGCCCATATTTCGGGTGCACCTTTCATCCAATGTTTAACTGTGTATGTTTTCCTCGAGCATACATCATTTTATCATTTGATCCGGCAAATGTTATCTCCTTGTTCACATAATTGTGGAAATCCACCTTTTTGGGAATCTCGAGGATTGTCGCTGATTCCATCAACTACCCCCTCATCCTCTCCTTGATTTAATGATGAGCTCTTGTTTCAGAACTCGCTCCCATAGTTCATTTCCCGAGAATCTTACATTGTCATCTCGTCAATTTGTGTTGCACCTTTTCTTCTCGGGCATCCTGAGTCTGAGGTATCCTGACAGCAATTAGAATTGAATCTCGGTCAGATATGATAGTTGGGACATTTTCCAAAAGCCGTAACATTGGACTTTGTATAGCCCAGTAAGGTGATGTCATGCCTAGCGCACCGGCCCGGAGGACCTATTGTTATAGTTTCCTTTTAGCAAGCTTAGCAATTCTTCCATGAGGAAATCGTAAGACTTATTTTATAAGTGGTTCTTGATGGATCCTTTGTGTTTCCAAAGTCTGACCTTTGCTTGAAGACCATGTCGATGCTATCTCGAAGCATGTTTGTGGTACTCTGATTTTCAACAAGAACATTTGAGGCCCAATGCTAAATGTTTCTTGATCAATTATCCAAACACCGTTGCCTGGGTAATGTCATGAAATTTCTCTCCCCTTGCCTAAAGGGTTTTCTACGTTATATCCTATCATGGATATCATGTTCTGCTTGCTCTTGGGAAGGATATACCCCTGGAAGATGTGTTTAAACACATTTTCCTTTCCATTGTTCTGATTAGCATACTAATCACTTTTCCTTTCCATTTCTTCGTTTAACCTTTCTTGTAATCTGACTTAACTGAGCATTGATAGTCCCCTGCTTAGGTAAAGCACCTCGTTGTACCACTCTGTTAGTAAGACCCTGTTACTATTGTGGATGACATTCTGATAACCACCGATGGACAAGGACTTTGCCTATTGGTCCGCCTCGTTCAACGAGCAGGAAAATGGTTCTCTTCGTCCCTCGCCCTTGGTACCGATGTTGTTGCCGACATAACTGACAGGGTATTCTCTGGCATGCCTTGCTATCATGACTGTGCAAGAGGTCAGCGCCCTTCCTACTTTTAACCCACATGGTGGGCCCATAACCCATAGTTCCACAGGATCAAAACCTCACTCTTCTGTATATCCCTGTCCCCCAAAGTTATTTCTCGAGCCTGGCTATGTATGTAAATCACGGGCCGCCTTCCTAGTGATATATTCTGGTATCAGACGGAATACTTATTCTCGTTGTCCTGAAACCCTTTCACCTTCTGATTAGACATTGAACGATTGCCTATCCGTTTGAAACTCCTCATGGTACCTTCTTACTTGGCTCTCGATATCATCTTAAGTTTCAATTCGAGAGATACTTATGCTTCTTCCCCTGAGTTAACCGTCTGATGCTCGATCTTGTTAGAATCCGTCCTTATAGAGTTTTCCCTTCTTACCCTTTCGTAAGTACGGTGAAGATGTTGAAGAAAGGACGACAACTTCATCATGATGACCTGAAGCAGAGAAATGAAGACATCAACGTAATGGATCAACCTCTTCAAGAAGATCAACCAAGACCGTGAAGAATCGTTAGAGACTGTGTAACCTAGCCTCCCCCCTTACACCACCCCTTCAATCTTGGGACGAGATTTCTTGTAGTGGAGGAGATTTGTAACGCCTCGGTAGTTAAGCTACAGTAACCACACACTAATGGTGGCATGTTATCGCAATTAAATTTCTAAACCTCACTTTGATCCAAACCGAATTCAAATTCAAAATTTAAAATAAAGTCAAATAATTATTTTCTTCAAACATACTAAAATGTTCAAAGTGTTTCACATAATCCCTAGATAATTTTTCATGGTGAAACCAATATTTTTATAAGGTGATTAAATGCCTTAAACTAAATAAAACAGTGCCTAAAATAACATTTAAATCCTTTTCTAATTTATGAAAATTCCAAGGTAATTCAAATCACTCACAAACAAATTTTTTTTGCAGTGCTCTATATCCCCTAGCTTTTGTTCTAAACAACTCCACTTTTTTTAAAGGAATTAGGTGGCTTATGTAAGCAATAATAGTGTTTGTTAAAAGAAAACAGAAAAATATGTAAAAGAAAAAGAAAGGAAGAAATTTAAAAAGAAACAGGCCCGTGTGGGACTGGGTGGCCCAACCCACCACACCTCCTCTCCTTCCTCACGCTACAGGAGACAGGGAGAGGGCGTGGCGGGCATCCCGCAGCCGTGGCCGTCGCCGGCAACTTGCCGTCCATCCATCGCCCCCCTCTCGGATAAGAGCAACCCCAGCCACCCCTCTCTCCCCTAAAAAACTCTAGCCCACTTTCCCCTCGCCCTCTCCCTCGCACCTCACTCTTGATCCCGAGCTCGCTGTCGACACGCCATTGCCATTAACACGCTCTGGAGGCACCCCGAGCCACGCGGGCTTGTCCACCAAGACCTCCACGGTCGGCTACTTCTCCTACGATCGTCGAATCAAGCCGGACTCCACGGCATCATCGGGATCGCCGTCTTCTTCTTCCTTCGGACGTCGAGCTCCGCCACTTCGATCCGTCGCTGCCAAGCCTTTCCCGAGCCCACTTTAGCACATCTGCAGGAGCCCGGTGAGGACCACGTCTGGCCCCTTTCCCTGCTGCCCCCCTCGTAAGTCGTAGCACCGATACCCGTGAAATTCGACTCTGTAGTCCGCCATGGCCGGAGCCTTGCTCCGTGTGCGCTCGCCGGCGTCCACCCGCGTCCATGCCGCAACCCGTCGCGTCCCAAGCTGCACACGCGCACTCCATCTTGCCCTGGGCCCCGCCTCTGCCTCGCAGTCGCATGCCCCGCCGGAGCCTGCGCCTCCGTCTGCTGCAACGCTGCATAGCCCCGCCGCCTAGCACTGCCCTGATCCGGCCCCGCAGCTGCTCGCCGCGCCCCCTGTCTCGAGCTGCTGCCCGCCTCCGCCAGCCGCTCGCCTCGCCCGCTCTCGCCTTGGCCATGCCTCGCTCACCATGCTGCAGCCCCCGCCTCCGCCATCTTCTGCTACCGCCGCCGTCGCCTAGAGCCTCGCCCTACGCTGCCGCCCCCGCGACGCCTCTCCTCTGTGCCGCCCCGCGCCGCTCCTCCCGCACCATCCTGTTCGGCCGCTGCCGCGCCGCGCCCGCCACTGCACCACATCGCGGTCGTGCGACCCCGTCGCCGCCGGTGCTGCAGCGCCACTGCGCCGGCCGCCGCCGTCCTGGACCTCTGGCCCCCTCTCCCCGCGCCGCCTCCGGTCACCGTTCCCGGCGCCAGCCCCCGGCCGCGCCTTGCTGCTCGCTGTAGGTCACCGGCCCGCACACACGCGGATCCCTGTCGCCCAACACGCCACCCCATGACCGCCCCCGCCTCGCCGCTGCCGACCTCGAGCGTCGCCGTGCCTTGCTTCCGGCCTCGCCGCTGCCGCTTCGCGGCTTCCTAGCCGTGGCCATGGCCGGCCGGTGCTTGCGCACGGCTGTGCGTGTGGCCAAAAGGTCACTATCACTTACAGGTGGGGCCATCCCCTTTTAATCAACAAAAGAAGAAGGAAAAGTTAAAAAAAATAAAAGTAAGTTATTAGGTCAATGACGGGTGGGCCCAGGCACCCTCTTTGACTGGTCAAAGTGGACCAATCAACTGCTAACTGTGCAGTTGACTGGCCCCACCAGTCAGCCCCACTGGTGCACTCTAGGTGCAGTGCACCGGGTGCACATAGCAATTTCACTTTGTTTTGAGTTAAAATTAAATTCAGAAAACAATAAAACTTTGTAAAATCATATAAATTAAACCGTAACTCGGATGAAAAGGTGTTATACATGAAAGTTGCTCAGAACGACGAGACGAATCCGAATACGCAACCCGTTTGTCAACCACACATCTCTAGAATAGCGAACACGCAACTTTCTCCCTCCGGTTCATCTGTCCGAAAATGCAAAACACCTGGGATACTATCCCGGATGTTCCCCCCTTCACCGGTATCACCTGTCCCTATGTTAGGTCACCCCTAGCACAATGTATTGCCGCATCTCGCTTTGTGTTACATTTGATTGCTCTGTTATTTATTGTGTTCCCCCTCCGTTACTTATTTCCGGTAGACTCCGAGACCGCTGCCGATGTCCGTGTGTTCGACTACATCGAAGATGACCCTTCTTGCCAGAGCAACCAGGCAAGCCCCCCCTGATCACCAGATATCACCTATTCTTCTCTATAATGCTTGCATTAGAGTAGTGCAGCATGTTACTGCTTTCAGTTAATCCTATACTGCTGCATAGCCTGTCCTTGCTACTACTGTTGTTACCTTTACCTGCTATCCTACTGCTTAGTATAGGATGCTAGTGTTCCATCAGTGGCCCTACACTCTTGTCCGTCTGCCATGCTATACTACTGGGCCGTGATCACTTCGGGAGGTGATCACGGGCATATAATATATACTTTATACTATTACATTACCTGTGGTACTGTTCGGAGATGGGGGCTGAAGGGGCAGGTGATTCCACCCAGGTAGTGGTGGGCCTGGGTTCCCGACGGCCCCCGACTGTTACTTTGTGGCGGAGCGACAGGGCAGGTTGAGACCACCTAGGAGAGAGGTGGGTCTGGCCCTGGTCGGCGTTCGCGGACACTTAACACACTTAACGAGATCTTGGTATTTGATCCGAGTCTGGCTACTGGCCTATAAACACTAACCATCTACGCGGGGACAATTATGGGTACTCGACGTCATGGTATCAGCCTAAGCCTTCGTGACGTCAGCGACTGAGCGGCGCGCGCCGGATTGGACTGGAACGCCTGCTAGGCTAGGTCTGCTTCCGGCCACCCTCGCAACGCGCATGTGTGCAATGGGCGATGGGCCCAGACCCCTGCGCCATAGGATTTAGACCGGCGTGCTGACCTCTCTGTTGTGCTTAGGTAGGGCTGTGACGTGTTGATCTTTCGAGGCCGGGCATGACCTAGAAAAGTGTGTCCGGACAAAGGGGATCGAGCGTGTTGGGAAATGTGGTGCACCCCTGCAGGGAAGTTAATCTATTCGAATAGCCGTGATCTTTGGTAACAGGACGACTTGGAGTTGTACCTTGACCTTATAACAACTAGTACCGGATACTTAATAAAACACACCCTTCCAAGTGCCAGATACAACCGGTGATCGCTCTCTCACAGGGCGACGAGGGGAGGATCATCAGTTAGGATTATGCTACACGATGCTACTTGGTGAACTTACCATCTACTCTCTTCTACATGCTGCGAGATGGAGGTGGCCAGAAGCGTAGTCTTCGATAAGGACTAGCTATCCCCTCTTATTCCGGCATTCTGCAGTTCAGTCCACATATGATACCCTCATTCCATTTGATACCAATGCATACATATGTAGTGTAGCTCCTTGCTTGCGAGTACTTTGGATGAGTACTCACGGTTGCTTTGCTCCCTCTTTTCCCCCTTTCTATACCCGACTGCTGCGACCAGACGTTGGAGCCCAGGAGCCAGACGCCACTGTCGATGACGACTACTACTACTCGGGAGGTGCCTACTACTACGTGCAGCCCGCTGGCGATGACCAGAAGTAGTTTAGGAGGATCCCAGGCAGGAGGCCTGCGCCTCTTTCGATCTGTATCCCAGTTTGTGCTAGCCTTCTTAAGGCAAACTTGTTTAACTTATGTCTGTACTCAGATATTGTTGCTTCCGCTGACTCGTCTATGATCGAGTTCTTGTATTCGAGCCCTCAAGGCCCCTGGCTTGTAATATGATGCTTGTATGACTTATTTTTATTTGTAGAGTTGTGTTGTGATATCTTCCCGTGAGTCCCTGATCTTTATCGTACATGTTTGCGTGTATGATAGTGTACGATTGAATTGGGGGCGTCACAATCGATTTCGACCGAAATCAACTCCTCTTTCCAGTGGCACTCTTGGTTTTCCAAGTTGAGGCTAGGTTCAATCTTTCCTTTCCAAAACATGCATATGCATTGCATATCGCATCCCGCATATCATGCCATGTTTTTGCATCATGTTGTTTGTGCATTGCATGTGGTTGATTGTGTCTCCCTTTGCTTGTGTTCTTGCTTTGGGTAGAGCCGGGAGACAAGTACGTTATCGAGGAACCCGTTGAGTACGCTTACGAGGATCAAGCTAACGTCAACTCGGAGAACTTTGCAGGCAAGATGACCATACCCTCGAAATCACTTCTATCTTTGCTTGCTAGATGCTCGCTCTATTGCTATGCCTATGCTACGATACCTACCACTTGCTTATCATGCCTCCCATATTGCCATGTCAAACCCCTAACCCACCTTGTCCTACCAAACCGTTGTTTGGCTATGTTACCGCTTTGATCAGCCCCTCTTATAGCGTTGCTAGTTGCAGGTGAAGATTGGAGTTGTTCCTTGTTGGAACATGTTTATTGTTGGGATATCATTATTATATCTTGTCTATTTTAATGCATCTATACACTTGGTAAAGGGTGGAAGGCTCGGCCTTATGCCTGGTGTTTTGTTCCACTCTTGTCACCCTAGTTTCCATCAGACCGGTGTTATGGTCCTTGATTTTGCATTCCTTACACGGTTGGGTTATAATGGGAACCCCTTGACAGTTCGCCTTGAATAAAACTCCTCCAGCAATTCCCAACATTGGTTTTACCATTTGCCACCTAGCCTCTTTTTCCCTTGGGTTCCGCGGACTCAAGGGTCATCTTTATTTTAAACCCCCTGGCCAATGCTCCTCTGAGTGTTGGTCCAAACTAGAGCCCTTTGCAGCGCCCCCTCGGGGAAACTCGAGGTTTGGTTTTAGTTGTACGGAGCGCTCATCCGATGTGCCCTGAGAACGAGATATGTGCAGCTCCTATCGGGATTTGTCGGCACATTCGGGTGGCTTTGCTGGTTTAGTTTTACCATTGTCGAGATGTCTTGTAACCAGGATTCCGAGTCTGATCGGATTGTCTTGGGAGAAGGAATATCCTTCATTGACCGTGAGAGCTTGTGATGGGCTAAGTTGGGACACCCCTGCAGGGATTTGAACTTTCGAAAGCCGTGCCCGCGGTTATGGGCAGATGGGAGTTTTTTAATGTCCGGTTGTAGAAAACCTTAACCTTAACTTGATTAAAATGAATCAACAGAGTGTGTGGCCGTGATGGTCTCTTTTCGGCGGAGTCCGGGAAGAGAACACGGTCTCGTGTTATGCTTGAACGTAGGTTGTTCTAGGATCACTTCTTGATCATAGTTGCTCGACCGTGCCTTTGCCTTCTCTTCTCGCTCTCTTTTGCGTATGTTAGCCACCATATATGCTAGTGCTTGCTGCAGATCCACCTCATACCTTTTACCCTTCCTATAAGCTTAAATAGTCTTGATCGCGAGGGTGTGAGATTGCTGAGTCCCCGTGACTCACAGATTACTTCTAAAACCAGATGCAGGGACCGATGATACCGCTCCAGGAGATTCGAATGAGCTCAAGTGGGAGTTCGATGAGGACTCAGGCCGATACTACGTTTCCTTTCCAGACGATCAGTAGTGGTGCCCAGTTGGGGCGATCGGGGACTTTGTTGCATTTGGGGTTGTTCTTTATTTTGGTTCCATAGTCGGACCTTGATTGTATCTGGATGAATGTAATGATATATATGCTATTGTGTGACGTGGCGAGTGTAAGCCAACTATGTACCTCTTTTCCTTATTCATTACATGGGTTGTGTGAAGATTACCCCACTTGCGACATTGCTTACAATGCGATTATGCATCTAAGTCGTGCTTCGACACGTGGGAGATATAGCCGCATCGTGGGCGTTACAAGGCCGTATTTACTTTCTTGCACCCTGGCTGTACGTACGTGTACACGATATTAACGGGACTATGTGACATGCTACGTGCGCGCCTCTACTACGACACGTGCGTGCCTATGCTACAACACGTGCCCTTCCTTACACGGCCACAGTTCATCGATGCAGCCTGCGGACAGACCAATCGTATGTACGTACACATTCGTGACCAGAATGACAACGCTACGTACGCTTCGACCAGGTGGGTCCCGACTGTCAGGCACTTCCTTGCATGCGAAGATGTAGCTGGTGGGTCCCAGCAGTCAGGGCGAAATGTTTTTTTCACAAAATACGGTGGCCCGTTCGGTGGGTCCCTGCTATCAGGTGGAGGAATAACTATTTTGCGCGTAATAAGGAGGCACTTCCTTGCTGCGGCCGTGGACCCAGCTGTTAGCCTCTCCACTATAGTACTCTTCCAATGGAAGTTGTTCCTTGACCAGATTGACCATGCCGTGCCAAGAGCACGAAGGCGGTGGACGACGGCGAGGCCTAGGAAGGGGACGACACGGAGCCGGGGAAGACGCGGCAGTGGATGCCCACACGAAGAGGAGTACAAGGGTTCACTAGTTCGACTATGGTGTGAGGCTGCCGTCGCCGCAGGGCCTGGCCAGCAGTGGGAGTAGTAGGGGGCGGTGAGGCCTCCGCGGCAGCATAGCCGGCCATGAGAGGCAAGAGCACACGGTGGTTTGGATGGCTGGAGCAAGAAAATCAGAGGTTGAGGAAGCCAGACGATCGTTGGATGTTAACAATCCAACAATCATTGGTGATAGAATCATTTGATGACTAAGTTGACAAAGCCCTCTGTCCGCGTCAACTTAGTAGGCCCACAAGTCAGCCTCCCATATGGTGGGTCCCAGCTAGCAGGGGGAGTATTCATTTTTTTGTGCGTAATAAGGAGGCAGTTCCTTGCGTGCGAAGATATAGCTGGTGGGTCCGAGCTGTCAGCAGGAGGAACATTTTTTTGTGAAATATAGAGGCCCTTTCTGTGGGTCCCAGATGTCAGGTGGAGGAATCATTATTTTGCGCGTAATAAGGAGTCATTTCCCTGTGTGCGGCCGCGGACCCAGCTGTCAGCCTATCCACGTACAGTCCACTTCCGATGGATGTCGTTCGTTGACCATGTTGACCACACAGCGCCGAGAGCACCATGGCGGTGGATGACGGCGAGGCCTATGAAGGGAACGACACGGAGCCGGGGAAGACACGACAGTGGCTGCCCATGCGGTGGGGAGTACGAGGGTTGACTGGTCGGCTGCCATCGCCGGAAAATAACAGGAGGTGTGGGTGAGTAGAGGGATAGCCAGGCCAGGGATGCGAGTATGGTGGGGCCGTGAGGCATGCCCGGCAGCACAGCCGGTCACGGGAGGCGGGAGCAGGCGGTTTCGTCAGCGCTGGTTTGGGCGGCTAGAGCAGGAAGATCAAAGACTGAAGAAGCACGATTGCCGTTAGATTGACATCTAACGGTGTGACGCTGGTAGTCGATTGTTGACTAAGTTTCTTTTTTTTGAGAAACCTTGTGTACGCATGAACTTAGTAGGCCCACAAGTCAGCCTCCAAATCTGTGGCAGACAACATAGAGCCCATTTTCTATTTTTTTAATAATTTGCAGCCCATTTGCTAATTCATAAGTAATTTATTACAACCCATTTTCTACCCAGGACCACGGTCAAAAAGTTCAACCTTATTTTGCATATTCTGGTGGAGTCCGAACTATTGTAATCCTAAAATTATAAACATTTAATTTTTAAGAACGTATTGATTTGCCAAAAAATCATTTTATTTCTGTAAGAAAATAAGATGTGGGACAATTGAGTTGGTTTAAGGGAAAACCAATGGTAAAAAAATCAGCGCTGGGAGAGAAAACAACAATAAAAATAAGGATGTAAATATGAAAAGGGAACTTTATGTATTTTCAATATAATGATACGTGTATATGAACTAGTAAAACTATACGTAGAGATTAGAAAATGGAAGTAGAACATGACGTTTCAAGAGGAAAATAGAACTGGGCTATGTGTTTGATTCAGTAAAAAAACTGCCTGCGGATGTTCTAAGACAATATATAACTAACGCTGGTGGGCCAGAGGCCAGTAGATACCTGTTGGATCTTTGTGCCCCTTTGTCGTCATGGGCTGGGCCTGTTAAAAACAAAACCAAGCCTAGGCAGTCTACAACCCAGCTGAAACTTGCTCGACCTAAAAAAACAATATACCTGCTCAATAAACGAGATAATTCTGCAAGTACAGACTGATAACTGGGATCCAGCAGGTATATTGTTTTTTCCTCATGATAATTAGTGCATGCACTTGTTTTGAAAAATTTGGAGAACTGGGAATTCGAACGGCAGGTGCTTATGCTACCCATCAAATAAAAATCAGGTGCCTGAAAATCCGTTTCGAAACAAATGATTCAACTTTATATCCACGTCGAGCCTCGGCATGATGGTTGGAAGAAAATGCCAAGTTCATACCAAAAGATCATTAACAACAATACCAACTTGCGGACGACAAGGTAGTACAAGTACCAATACCAAACTAGCTCTCAGAGATATGCTGCAGAAGTTTGCTGAGTCCACGGGCCTGCGTGTTAACTTCAGTAAATCCTCCCTGATCCTAGTAAACTTGTCTGCAGAGGAAGGAGTCCGAATTGCCTCTTTATTAGGATGCTCTGTTGGCTCAATGCCTTTCACGTACCTTGGTTTACCCATGGGCACGTCCAGGCCGACCATTTATGATCTAATGCCTCTAGTTGATCGAATTGAGCGAAGATTATCTGCTTCGTCTTGTCTTCTTAATTAGGGCAGTAGACTGCAACTTCTTCAGTCAGTCCTCACTTCAATGCCAATATATTTCCTCTGCTCTTTATCCCTTCCGCAGGGTATCCTCAAGCAGATCAAACGGATTGAAAGACAATGTCTCTGGAGAGGGAACACTGATAATCCTCGTCAATCGCTTGCTGCATGGGATTTGGTTTGTCGGCCAAAAAAGCATGGTGGCCTGGGTGTCACACATTTGGGAGTTCAGAATGAAGCCCTCCTGATGAAGCATTTGTTCAAGTTTTTCAACAAGAGCGATGTCCCATGGGTTGAGCTTATTTGGGATACTTATTATCACTCATCACCTCCTTTTGGTGGCGTGACGTGCTGAACCTCTATGACAAGTTCTGTCGGTTAGCCACTCCTCAGGTGCATGCAGGAGACATGGTGGCGTTCTGGCTTGATCGTTGGCAAATCGATAATAGAGTGATTGCCTTTAAGGATCATTTTCCTAGACTTCACTCTTTTGCCATTGATGATATGATATCAAACAAGGATTTCTTTGGTTACCAATCAATGGTTGAGGGTTTCCATCTTCCCTTCTCTCTAGAGGCATATCTGGAACTGTCCCAACTTCAAGTTTTGTTGGATCCCATCAGATTGGACCCAAATGAGAAAGATATTTGGAAATGGCCATCTAAATCTGGGGAGTATCATTCTAGGCTGTATTATGAGTTCACCTTTTCTCACTTGGGGACTGATCCAATCTTCAAATGGATTTGGAAATGTTCCTGTACTCTCAAGATCAAAGTGTTTGGGTGGCTGTTGTTGATGGATCGCCTTAATACTAGAGACATGATGCAAAGGAGACATTGGCATATCCAAGATGATACTTGCGTTCTTTGCCAGACTTACATGCATGAAGACAGAATTCACCTCTTTTTCTCCTGCAACTTTAGTCAGAGAGTTTGGAATTATCTTGGAATTTCATGGCAGGCTCTACCCAACCAGTCCACCTTCATGATGGCCTCAGCTTCTAAGAAAGAATTCAATAAGCCTTCCTTTTCTGAGGTAGTTTTTACTGCAACATGGAATATCTGGACAAAATCTTCAGAAATGAAGATCCTAGCTTTAGATCTTGGAGGAGAAATTTTGTGCATGACCTCTCTCTCTCTTAGCACACAGAATCAAATGTAAATACAGGGATAGCCTGTTAACTTGGATAGCCTCCCTCCCCTAGTTCCCTTTGTAAGTATTGTAATTAACTTTTCTTTATTTCCTTCCCCTTTTGTACAGTGAACTTTTGTTTTGATGAATAAAGAGCCGTGAGGCTGTTGCCTTGCAGCATAGTCAAAAAAACTTATAATCTTTTTAGTCCTGGCCCTAGTGTTCGTCTCGTAGAAAATCTTGCAGAGGACCAGCTCCCGCTCCTTCTCTTGCTCCAGGTCCCCGAGGTGGTACTGGTGCATCACCCAGTTGGTCCTCTGCCGGTCGAAGTTCCTGTTGGTGTGCAGCACCAGAACCTTTTTGCTGCCCGTCTGCCGGCCGTTGACCATCACCAGCAAGGTATTGTCAGTCTTGTGCCACATCGCATTCATGCCGCACTCCGACTGTATCTTGCAACGCATCCACGTGCCCCTTTTGAACGCCCTGAAATTGCGCTGGAAGAAATGCTTGCTTAGGCCACTCAGTGTGATACCTGCAGTATTGTCGAATACAGGTTTTAGTGTACGTAGTTGGCATTTTCATAACATCTTTGGCATGTTGCAGTCACTTGTTTCACTTTTTATTAACTGTCAAATTGTAATGGCTTCACTAGGTCTGCGTCTAAAAAGAAAAATAAAGCTATAAACAAAGGAATATGTTTGTGCAAGTAGACGGTCGATCAGTGTCTTACCTGGAAGTTTCTCAGGATGGGTGTAGCATATGCTATGCTCGCTGTTGATGGTTGCTATGAACAAATCGATGAGAGGGTGAGATCTCACGCTGTCAACACTCACTTTGGCCTCAAGGTGCTTGATGAGCTCCTAATCCGTGGGATCGAACTCGACGCCAGCCGGTAGCACCGACCAATCCGTCTTGGACTTGCATCGGTTAATTCCAGTTATATGGTACTCAATGTATGATCAATCGACTATTTTAAGTGAATGATGAAAGATTTCGACAGATAATTGGTACTCCAAATCTGAAGTCCACAATACCCAAACACGCCGCCGGGATTCTTGTGTCACCTCACACGCAGCGTGTTGTCACGTCAATTCAATGTGAGGACATGATGGATAATTTGACCGACATATACTAGTACTGCTACTGTACTACTTACTAGCCGTATTCAGTGTCACATTTTAACCATAGGTTTAGCTAACAAAATGTCAATGCATGTCACCGAAAATTATTCCATTGGAAACTATGTTCAAATACGAATAAAACGATATAATTTTTTGTGACATGCATAAACATTTAGTTAGTGAAATTTATGGTCAAAATTTGACATAAATTACGAAGGGGACCAATAAACCAGGAAGGAGGTAGTAGTACGAGTAGCGCAATATACAATATAGAGGACTAGTACAAATTTAGAAATGTAGTAAGAAGTTACAAGGCTGTGCGACAGACTTTGTAGGCTACATGAGTAATACCAAATATAATTCCCATTGGACAACACTTTCACCAACAAGTACGCACTTGAAGCCTAATTGATATATCCTACGCACGTGATTTAGAGGGTGCTTGGATCCAACGGACTTATTTTAGTCTGACTAAAAATAGTCTCTTTAAGAGGCTAAAGTTCCAAGCACCCCTGACTAAAGAGGGGCTAAAACTAGTCTTGAGACTAAAATGTTTTAGTTAGGGGTACCCCTACTAAATTGTGGATTAGTCCTCTCTCTCCTCATTTAACTCCTCTCCTTTAACACAGGCGAGTTCTGGATTGGAGGGTTTGGAGGATAATAATGCTCATTAACTTGATTTTAGTCTCTTTAGTATTTGGATCCAAGCATGGGTGAGGCTAGCAAGTTTTAGTCCCACTACTTTTAATCATGAGACTAAAACGTATCCAAGCACCCTCTTAGAATGCACTTGATACCATAAAGGTATCTATCCTTCAAACCAGAGGAGTACTTCAAACTAACAACAATACATAATATCCAAAAAAGAGGGTCATGCTACAGCAACAGGATACATGGCTCAGTCTCGACAAATCAAGTTGTGCATATTTGCTGCTGGCATGAACCACATCGCCGCATGTCGGGTTTGCAAAAGCCATCCATTGCATGTAAGCTTGATGCCTTTCACACACTGAAGATTATATGGCAACAAGCTATGTCGACAAATCTCTAGATATGGTGATTCATGAAACCCATGGTATGATGTGTAAACATAGTTCCCCCTGGCGATGGAAGTTGCATAGCACGGTAATCATCGCTGGTGATATGATCGATGATTGGTTGGATGATCGGATAATAGAGCCCGAGGAACATGGAGTGGTTACCGAGGCTGTAAACCTGCCTCCAATTGAATACGCCTAGCTCAATGGAGGTGGCGTGACGCCCCCGATTCAATCGTACACTAATCATACACGCAAACGTGTACGATCAAGATCAGGGACTCACATGAAGATATCACAACACAACTCTACAAATAAAATAAGTCATACAAGCATCATATTACAAGCCAGGGGCCTCGAAGGCTCGAATACAAGAGCTTGATCATAGACAAGTCAGCGGAAACAACAATATCTAAATACAAACATAAGTTAAACAAGTTTGCCTTAAGAAGGCTAGCACAAACTGGGATACAGATCGAAAGAGGCGCAGACCTCCTGCCTGGGATCCTCCTGAACTACTCCTGGTCGTCGTCAGCGGGCTACACGTAGTAGTAGGCACCTCCAGTGTAGTAGGAGTCGTCGTCAACGGTGACGTCTGGCTCCTGGGCTCCATCGTCTGGTCGCAGCAAATGGGTATAGAAAGGGAGAAAAGAGGGAGCAAAGAAACCGTGAGTACTCATCCAAAGTACTCGCAAGCAAGGAGCTACACTACATATGTATGCATTGGTATCAAATGGAGTAAGGGTATCATATGTGGACTGAACTGCAGAATGCCGGAATAAGAGGGGATAGCTAGCCCTTTCGAAGACTACGCTTCTAGTAACCTCCATCTTGCAGCAGGAGAAGAGAGTAGATGGTAAGTTCACCAAGTAACATCGCATAGCATAAACCTAACCGGCGATCCTCTCCTCGTCGCCCTGTTAGAGAGCGACCACCGGGTTGTATCTGGCACTTAGAAGGGTGTGTTTTATTAAGTATCCGTTTCTAGTTGTCATAAGGTCAAGGTACAACTCCAAGTCGTCCTGTTACCGAAGATCACGGCTATTCGAATAGATTAACTTCCCTGTAGGGGTGCACCACATTTCCCAACACGCTCGATCCCCTTTGGCCGGACACACTTTTCTAGGTCATGCCCGGCCTCGGAAGATCAACACGTCGCAGCCCTACCTAGGCACAATAGAGAGGTCAGCTCGCCGGTCTAAATCCTATGGCGCAGGGGTCTGGGCCCATCGCCCATTGAACACCTGCACATTGCGAGGGCGGCCGGAAGCAGACCTAGCCTAGCAGGCGTTCTAGTCCAATCCGGCTCGCGCCGCTCAGTCGCTGACGTCACGAAGGCTTCGGCTAATACCACGACGTCGAGTGCCCATAACTGTTCCCGCGTGGTTGGTTAGTGCGTATAGACCAATGGCCAGACTCAGATCAAATAGCAAGATCTCGTTAAGCGTGTTAAGTATCCGTGAATGCCGACCAGGGCCAGGCCCACCTCTCTCCTAGGTGGTCTCAACCTGCCCTGTCGTTCCACCTCAAAGTAACAGTCGGGGGCCGTCGGGGAACTCAGGCCCACCACTACCTGGATGGAGCCACCTGCCCCTTCAGCCCCCAACATCGGAATCACTCGCGGGTACTCCTACGAGCCGGTCCGACTTTAGTCACCACCTGTATAGCATGTATATATGTATAAGTATATACTCGTGATCACCTCCCGAGTGATCACGGCCCGATAGTATAGCATGGCAGACCGACAAGAATGTAGGGCCACTGATGATAAACTAGCATCTTATACTAAGCATTAGGATTGCAGGTAAAGGTAACAACAGTAGTAGTAAGGACATGCTATGCATCAGGATAGGATTAACGGAAGCAGTAACATGCTACACTACTCTAATTCAAGCAGTATAGATAAGAGTAGGCGATATCTGGTGATCAAGGGGGGGCTTGCCTGGTTGCTCTGGCAAGAGAGAGGGGTCGTCAACACTGTAATCGTACTGGGTAGCAGCGGCGTCGGTCTCGGTGTCTAGCGAGAGAAGAGGGGGAAGAAACAATAAATATAATGCAAACAAACGCATGACGATGCATGACATGACAAAGCGTGATGGTAGGTGTGCCCTAACGTGGTACGAGGTGATACCGATGAAGGGGGAAAACATCCGGGAAAGTATTCCCGGTGTTTCGCATTTTCGGACAGATGAACCAGAGGGGGAAAGCTGCGTGTTCGCTATCCTAGGGATGTGTGGCGGACGAACGGGCTACGTATACGGATTCATCTCGTCGTTCTGAGCAATTTTCATGTACAAAGTTTTTTCATCCGAGTTACGGTTTATTTTATATGATTTTTTGAAGTTATTGCATTTTCAGAATTTGTTTTAATTCGTTTTTAAGGAAATTGCTAAGTGTACAAAGCAACAGCTTAGCTACAGTGGCTTACAAGTGGGGTCTAGTGGCTGGGTTGACCCAGTCAACATTTGACTGGTCAATATGTGAATAGTAAAAGTGGGTCCTGCATGTCATAGGCTTATATATTTTTATTTGTCTTAACCTTTAATTAGCAATAAGGTCCACATGTCATTTGGCTATTTACCGAAAAGAATAAATAAATCTAACTTATTTAAAGAGGCCTACATGTCATCTACTACTAGACTAACTTAATGGGATCCGGCTTGCCTGCTTACTCCCCATGCTTCCATCCGTACTCCCACTTCATCCTACGATTGTATTTTTTTCTCTTTTCTTTCTAATCTAATCATCTCCCCCCTAATTTTAAGGGGGTGGGACCGGGCCTTATTTTGTCCAATCAAATCAAGCCACGTACGTGAGAGTACGGATGGGCACACGCCAGGGGAGCAGACAAGTCTCGTCCAACTTAATGGGGGAGTCCCACTTGCCATAGAATACAAGCTAACCTAACACTTATTACCCCTAATTAATACTCTAATTAGACCCTAACTAATTGGGCTCGGCCATATGCAGTGGCACAAGCCGGCCATGGTGTGGCTGTGCACCACGCACAAGCACACAAGCACACAAGCGCATGGCCATGGCCGTGGCTACCAGCAGTAGCAAACCCCAGCAGCGGGCATCAGCACAGGCAGCGGCAACGCAACTAGCAGCAGGTGCATCAAGCAGCAGCAGTACAACAGCAAACAGGTAGCGGCAAAAACAGTCGGCAGAGCAGCGAAGCAGCGGCGGCATTAGTAGCAACAACACCGGGGTGAGGCCATGGCGCACCGGCGCGCACGACAGGAGCAGCAGCGGGACGCGGACACGCACAGGCGACCATGGCGCTGTCAGGAGGCCTGCGAGGCACGGCCGGCGCGGGGTGAGCGCGAGCGTGCGCAGGCGCACGGGGGAGCAGAGCTCCGAGCGCGGCCACGGGAGGATGCGGGAGATGGCTACGTCGACGAATCGAGGCAAAAATCAGTGGGGAATGGAGGAGGAGCTCACAATGAACACAAAGGCAAGGTCGGGGAGGCCGGGGCTGGACCGGAGCGGCGGCAAACGACGACGGACGACGTAGATGTACGTGATGAAGATGGTGGCGTTGGCGGGCGTACGAGCTGCCCCGACTCGGTTTTGTGCTCGGGAAGGACGAAGTGGACCGTGGCGGTTCTTCTGGGAATCTTCTTGAGGCGCGAGGAGCGCGGTGGCCGCGGCATCGACGATGACATGGTGACGACCGAGCTCGGGATCGAGTGGATCGAGCGTGGAGAAGGAGGAGTGAGCTAGGGTTGTCTAGGGTGTCGTGGTGTCGGCCTTATCCACTCCGAGACTCCCTGTAGCGCCAGACGTCGAGCATCGGCGACCATGGCGCCGTGGATGGCTGCCACGCCATGGCTCTGCTTCCTCTGTACATGAAGCTGAAGAAAAGGTTCACGTGGTGGGCTGGGTTGTTAACTGTAGACATAGAGCCCAAGTGTACAGTGGTGTTTAGCATTTTCCCTTTTTCTTTTCTACTTTAACTACTGTTTTGTATTTAGTTTAGATACTAAATGATTTCAGTTAAATGTGCTAAGTATCACATAAATTCTAGACAGTATTTTGGGCTAGTCCAACAAGTTTCAACTATTTTTGAATATTTTACCTATTTATTTAAATCACATTATTTCAATAAAAATCTTATGGGTCAGTTTAAAAAATCTTTAGGGGCACTTATATATTTTCGAAAATGTTAACTCTTACATTAAAATTAGCTAGTAAATATTTTCAACCTAACCTACATTTTTATTTTACCTTTTAAAATTTTTAATTATTTGACTTTACTTTAAATTTAAATTTGAATCGGGTTAGGATCAAAGTGAGGTTTAGAAAAATTAAATGTGATGACATGGCACCATTAGTATGTGGTTACTGTAGCTTAACTATCCAGGCATCACAGCTGGGATCTTTCTCGAACACGAAGCAGCCATAGCCATCAATGTCACAAACGCCCCAGGCATTATACCGCGTGTGGTTTGATGTAATGGTTTGGTCAATTTGGTACGTGCGAATGAGCATCAAATGACTGCTGTTACCTGAACGAGCAATAAACCACCACCCATCGGCTGGTATGATTCCAGGTCTTGAAATCATGAAGGCCAGCACATTTGCATATGCTCCAACAATTCAAATTGGACACCAAAAGGACAAAAATAAACAATCATGTTCAGAGTATGTGTGGAATTAAGATTATTATAATAGTGACACATATCATAGATAGAGAATTGCAATGCCGTGGTCATAATCATACCCCAAGTTAAAAAAATAAGCCAATGGCTTTCATATTCTAGCAATATGCCATGGTTCAAACATCATGTAACAATGAGAGGAAAACAACTATGACAGGGCCTATCATATTCTATCATAGCACTTACTACTGTTCTCATATCAACTCTAAGAAATAACATGCGTTGTTATAGAAATCTTGGAAATGAGAGTAACATATAGCAATCATGAGGTTATACTCATAATATCTATTCTAACAATCATTAGATGCCAATTGTTCTCATATCAACTCTAACAATAACATGTGTGGTTATAAAAATCTAGGAAATGAGAGGAACATATAGCAATGATGTGGTTATAGACATACTATCTATTCTAAATTTGTAACAATGAATAGGCAGTCGTATTCATAAGGTAAAGATGAGATGAGATAGAACATTTACACGATGATAGATTCCACCAGTATAGGTAGCCAATCTATGCGTCGATCGCGTAAACGATGCCATCATGCACTATAGCATTAGACATAAATGTTGCCTCAACAGGATTGACGATGATCCATAACCATGTATGGCGACCGGATTCCGGATAGACTAATCCCATGTTGAACAAGGCAATGAGCTTTTAATCCATGTAGTCTTCTGATGGTGTGGGCACTTCGCATATTACAACCTTCAGCAAACAGAGGTCGAGCCAAAAGCTCGACGCGTCTCGTGCGTAGTAGGTAGGAGTGTCTGGCGGGCCGTGAGGCTCGATGGCGGCGGTATCCAACGATGGAAGGGTGATCTCTCGCTGGGTGTAGATATCCACGAGACGCCACAGACTATCAGATTGGTGGATGAGGATGATCCAGTTGGCCTTCCTGCCCACCCAGTAGTGGCCGCGCATGAAGGACAGGTGGACGGGTAGTGGTAGCATGTCGAGGGGCACCACGGCAACTTCCATAGGATTGTCAAGTCGGTGTCTCGGCCACCTGTGAGGATCGGGCGTCAGAAAGCAGGGTGTCTTGAAAAGAGCCGGCCGGTTGCGGACGAGTAGACAGTACAAAGACATCGAGCATGCGGCCAGATAGACAGTGCTGAGCAGGTCCATACGATTACAGATCTGCTCCAAGAGAACATCAGGGAGGGAATTCCAATCGCGGCTCTGCGTGTCAGTCGGTTCTGCCATAGGGATTTTTAGGGCGCTGAGTGATTGGGGTTTTCGGTGCCTGCGAGCCAGCGGGGAAGTGGATTCAGGCGAGCGAGCGAAGCAGATGGCGTGTGTGGCCGAGCAGTGAGCGGGGGGATATGGTACGCACGAGATACCAAGGAAGAGGGTGCGGGCGGGCGAGCAGTGAGCGGGGGGAAACAGTGTGCGGCCAACGATAGGGAAGAGAGGAGGAAGAAGAAGAGAGGAGGAAGAAGAAGAGTGAAAGACGGGGAAGAAAGTGCATTAAATCTCAATTCTACTAGTACTACTACCAGGATATACCGTCCTTCGGAGTGTAAATAGTTATGACGATGACATGTGGGTCTACCTCAAGATGGCCCATATGTCAATTAATGGAGGAGAGATGTGTGTAGGTGTATTTGCGAAAGCGTGCTCCACTGGTAAACATGATGGTAGTACTGGGTAAGGCTAATTTAGTAACACTAACACGCTGGTTCAGCTTATTAATTAAGTGTCCCATCTGTTGCAGCGTGTATTGTCACTTCACTATGAAGACTAGTTGAATAGTTCTCCCTGACCGAGATGGGTAATAATGGATCACGAAGAATTCCTATCTACAGTATCCCTATGCCTCTACACTCATCTTGTCCAACAAGATGAAACATTGGCGAAGGCACCCGACGCCAATAATGTAGGAGTACTAGTACTACCTCCTTTCCAGTTTATAGGGCTCAATTCAAAAATCTCATCAACCAAGTTAGATGATGAGTGGTGGAATAATTTTTGTAGTTTGCAAAAACACTCAATTAATGCACTCATTTTCCTCAAAAAATTATGTTTACCAATGCATTAATTTTGTGTCAAACTTTGACCATCTACTCCCTCCATCTAGGTGAATAAGTCATCTTTGGTTGTGCACTGTGACCAAGGAGGGAAAAACAAGAGAACTTAATGTTTATTTGCTAATTAATAGCATTGCATGCAATGAACTAACAACTACATGTCTTGTTTGGTAGTCTCGAGCCATTGAAAACATGCACGCCCACATCTCTTATTGGTTGATATGTCAAGAAACAAGGTGGGAGTTAATGCACCGCGCCTCAGTGTTTTGGGATTATTTGGTTTTCGTAAAGTAACTTATACACCTAGATGGAGGGAGTATTTAACTAATAAAATAATAATGCATTTCACCAAAAATCATATCACTGGATTCGTATTTGAACATAGTTTTTAATGGTATAGTTTTTTATGACATGCATTGGCACTTTGTTAGTTAAATTTACGGTCAAAATTTTACGCTAAGTACGAAGGGGACCATTAAACTAGGACGGAGATTTATATACATCTCAATAAAAAAATCATCAACCAATGTAGCTAGTAGTAAATGATGAGTGCCCGAAGATTTTTTTTCCCGAAAGTACTCAATAATGGGCTCGTTTTCCTCAAGAAAATTGTGTTTACGAACGTATTAATTGGAATGCATGGGTGAGGAACAAATGACCAGAACTTTTACACGCATTTGTGAGTTATCTCTTAATTCTTGCATGCCACGTTTTAATGAAGCTAGAAATATGAACATGTCAATGGGAGGGAGTAAAAGCCTCATGCATGCATGCATGCAACATGCAACACTCACACGTACACATGGACGCACACAACACTCATGCACCCATGCGGCACACAACACATGACGCAACACACACACTCACGCTCAAGTGCTCAACCTGCTTCCTACGTCCGTGAAAGAATGTACATTTAGAGATTTACACATTGACCAGGGCATAATTAACGCCCAAAAGTAGTATACTTATGTGTGCATGCAACCATTAAGAGAAGAAGATTAAATAAAGGTTGTTGCATGCTGTAATTAAGGATAGACATGTAGCCTATAGCTAGAGCACAAGTTGGTGCATTAGTCAATCAATATCTATTTAGATTAAAGGCTAAATGCATTGGAAGTGTAGATGTACACTCTTTGTTTTTTAGCCGATATACTCTCTTTGTTGGAAGGCCGAGGGAGTACACATGCATGCACTCACATAGACAATCAGGGTGGTTCACGCGCAAGGGTTGGACTCCTGTCGTGCCTGCGTAAAGTTTTGTTTAACTGATTTCTTTGCTCTGCCAACTGACAGGTGGGACCTAAAAACTAGGTGACAATTTAACCAGTCAATAAAGTGCCACGTCGACTATGCGGCCAGTCAGTAGGGTGCAATACGACGCTCTACGATGAGCTAGTGATCGTATAATCACCCCAAAACTATATAGGCCCTCTTTGATTCACAGGATTTTCAAAATGTAGGAATAGGAAAAGTATAAGGTTGGAGTGGCATGCACAAATGAATCCTATAGGATTAGCATGGAGTGTTTGATGGCACAGGAAAAGCAAAGGAATTGTAAAAAGAGGTGGGGTGGATGTTAGATTTCCTATGAAATGTAGAACAAAAAATTCCACATGGAAAAATCCTATGGGATCCAATCCTATGAATCAAAGGACCAACATAGGAAAAATTCTTAAGGATTTCAATCCTCCAGAAATCCTATAGAATTCCTTTGAATCAAAGGAGCCCATAGTGACCGGAAAGAGCGTATTGTTACATACGTTGACCGTGAGTGTATTTTTCTCGTTTCAAAATAAGCCATATTAACTGGAAAGGACGCAGTATGGACTAGTACTAGTACTGCTTTGATGTGTCCCGTCAACTCGCCGAACGAGGAGAAGCTTGCTTACTACGCCTCTCCCTCGCCCACGCGCGCGGTGGCTCGAATGACGAGGAGAGGGTTTTGACTACAGTGCCCTCCCCCTCCCTCGCCCTCACGGTGGACATGCAGCAGTTCAATCGGTGTCAGATTACCAGAAGCATACTGTACTGTAGTATCATCATTGTTGGACCTTCCGAAGAGGCGAAGAGCCAAGTGCAAGGTTCACACGAGTACGAACTGTTGAACCTCCCAAAGAGGCAACGAGCCAAATGTAAGGTTTTATAGGAGTTGTCGTCCTAGTAGGAGTATACTACAACTATAGCGAACGATGCTACTGTATGATGTCGCCACGTCACCTATATCCAAAGCTGTGCCATCTTTTTTACTCAAAGATCATGTTGGAGCCTGTGCAACAACCACACAAGTTGCACATACACATAACACATTTACTAGTAATAAATTCTAAAGGACAAATGCCAGTATGCCACACAAGTTCATCTCCACTTCATGTGATAAATTTGTGCACGACTAGTCTATATATATTCACAGCGCTACCGTTCACAATTTACCATACTCCACTTACATGTTATAGATGGGATACATGTCGTCCTCCAGGTTCCAGTCCCAGGTGTTCTTCATGGATGGCACGATCCATATCAGTGGGCAACGGGAATCATTGTCGCAGCTTTCTAGTCCGGTTCCATACGATGGAGCCTCATCCGAGCTGAAGCGGCATAAATCAGGGATATCGTGTCCTAGCATATCGTTCATCCAGTGGTGCGCACTGAAGACACAACCATGCTTCATGAACGGCAGGCCTTCGGTGCCGTGCACGGAAGGTGGCATCTGCTTCACAATGGGGTAGCTGTCCCCAATGAAAAGCGAGTACACTCCAAGAGTGTTCCTCGGCACCCATATAGCATCACGGGGGTCTAACTTGGCACCGTTCTTCTGGTACACGCGGCATCTCAGATCTAGACACATGGTGACGTACATAGTCAAGGTCCATGCATAATAATGTTGTGCTCAAATATGATGGTCAGTAATACTATGCAGCAAATAGTACAACTCCGATATAGATGAAGTAAAATAACCGGCTTATTATATATAGCCACTCTTGGCTACATGGATGAGATAGTAAGACATGGAAAAACAAAAATGGTGGGAGCTAGTGGGTTCAAGTCTTCAAGGGCCTAGCTAGCTATACACGTCCTCCAAGGTAAAAAGTACTCCTACCTACTAGTACTAGTAAGTAGTACAACAATGAAAGAGAAGGCGAGAGGGTTAAAAATATAATACTAAATGGAATACCTGGGTAGATGGTGATGGTCCGATCGTGGTAGATTGTATGACCATGTTGCACATCAGTGGTACCATGGGTAACGACTACTAAGATATTTGACCCCAATATGCCAAAATCAGCTACAAGGTTCCAGGTTAGACCAAATTGCGGATGCAAATGCACATCCAAGATCGGCGATCTTATTTTGATCGGGGGATGACTGGTCTCTGCAAAATAATGGAGTATCGTTAGGGATGCAAATGATGGTTTGTGCATTCTGTTTGTAATCTCCCGTACCATAGGGTGGCAACCAAATGAAACAAGTCCCCTGGCTTGTCACTGCGAAGATGCAGCCTAGATGGCGCATGATGTCTTTGAACGTGTAGGGGTACAAATCTGCCGCGGGCAACATGCGCCAGCCTCTGCCATTACTGCCTCTTGCATTGATGGCAATCCTTATGTCGAACATCGCGATGCGATAGTAATCATCGTAGCCGCGTTGCTTTGTCGGCGGGTCCACAATTGCTATCTTATTCAATCTCATGTAGGCATCATCATACGTATTTAAGCCTAGCCAGTCTGGAAGGCCGATCCCAATGGTGGAGAAGGGGTCTACGAGAACGGCTGCACTATTGTGGATGTTGTGCAAAATGATGGTGGTATCCGGCCGGAGGTATGCAAGGCAATCTTTGTTGGCACCGACCCAGACCTATATATAAGACGGTGGGCAGCGGAGAAAATTATGGGATGGAAATGGAATAACTAAGTCCTACATGATCAAACTCCATGACTAACCTACTCATCGGACAAAATCCGACTACCTCTCAACGTCGGCAACTCTAGCGGAGTCAACATGCAACCATGGCCATGGAGCGGTGGACTGTTTGAAGGATTGTCCCATAGAAGAACCTTCTCCTCGAGGACGCATGGAAGACCAACAAGCATGGCCTTTTCCCAAGCCTGTTTAAGCACCATCTTGAAAAAGTTGGTGCAGGAAGCACTGAGTTTTGTGGCGGTGAGGACGTCGGAGCGGCATGCGATTTCTCCCAGAGGATCGTCGTCCAAGGTCTCCCAACCCCGATGAGGAGGAGAACTGCCTGGCGAATCCATTGGAGCAGCGACGAATTGCCTTCTCTTCGAGGGGAGTGGAACTGGCGAGGAGGAGATAAGAGCATAGTAACCGCAGGGCCTCATCCCTTCCAACTGTAACTCCTCAATCATTCCTTAGCGAAGGGGTGAGGCTATTATTTACTATGTACTCATACTGTAGCAGTACTAGTACTACTATTTTCTCAACTAGTAGTGTGATGTACCGTACTTCTAGTATAGTGCACCGGTTTTAAACTCTTGAATCTCAGGGCCAAGGAGCTACAGTTGGAAGTGGAGGGTACTACTATTCTCTAGAACCATCGTTGTACTATCAATACAGGGAAAGTAGACCTACGTAGTGGGTACTCTCGGTGCTCTATTCAAGCGCGTAGCTAGCCTACTCAGCCGCTCCTCTCACGCACACACTAGCAGCCTGTTTATCAGCAACAGTTACTGCAGGGGCAGAACATTTGAGTTATTTGATACAATGAGACTAGGCTTTTTGCTTCCATTTGTGGAGGTGTAATGGATCTCGTCGAACTTTGTTAGTAGTTCCTTCTTTATGAATGAGATGAGGCAAAGCTTTTGCCCCGTTTAAAAAAAATCACGCCAAGATGATTTTTTTATAGAGCCGATAATGGAGTGAAGTCCATACCTGCAATGCCACAAGCTACAGAGTAGTAGAGTACTAGCACTTTACATACAGAGCCATATTGCACAGTTCCCAATGCCGCGCCAGGCTTTTTCGGCTCCTCAGGCTTAATTGGGAGGCGCCGGTTTAAATATGCTACTAGCTGATGAGGAAGCTGCAAGCGAGGTGCGGCTAGGGCAAGCACGTGAGCCACGATATGATGGGAAGGAAAACCCGTTCACGTGGCTGGGCTATCCAGTGCACCCAGATTGTGGTGCGACACGTCTGTTCGACTTCAAAACTCAAACTACCAGTGTACAATATTGGCTCGCAGCGAAGTTACTATTTTAAAAAAAGGCCGCCGTGCGTTCGGCCGGGATCGAACCCACAAAACGAGCTATACGCTCCCGCAACCATTAGTAGTACTTGTTGGAGTACAATGCAACCTAGAATCGCCTTTTGTCGCTAGTACATTGTTCCTTACAAGAAACCACTAATAATGCCAAGAAATCACTAATAATGCCAAGAAACCATTAATAATGCCAAGAAACTACTACCACTTGCATACGTGGCAGACTTAAGATAAGACTACCTTATCAACCATTGTACATGCCCTTACCAACCAGCCCTACCAAGAAACGACTACTCTACAAAGTGCCCTACTAAGAAACGACTACTCTACAAAGTGTCGTTATAGGCACGTTTCAACCCATGTCGCCCCTTAAGTCAACGCCTTCTATTCGACCGGCAAGTTTGGCGTTATGACTTGTGGGACCTACATGTCAGTCTGCACAAAAATCCCCGAGTGACCTCCTACCTCGGGCCTGTCCACCTAGTCATCCTCAGCCATGGGATGCAGCTACCGCCGCCAGCAGAAGGCGAGGTCAAAACCACCGGCGGTGCGGAGCCCATCTTGCGACAGCCCGGATGCCAGCTCCGTCCGGCGCTCGCGGCCGCTAGCTAGCCAAGATAGCACACACCCTGCTAGATGCATCCAGCTGCTTGTCTGCAAGGTTTGCTAGCTAGATTGGTACGGTGGCGCGGCGACTTGCTCGCACGCGCCGCGCTAAGGCCAGCCATCTGGCTCGAGCGAAGGACAGCGCGACGGCTTGCTCGCGTGCGAGTCACCCTCGGGCCAGCTTGCTAACCCGTGCGGAGGCTAGCGCGAGTCCGGCCTGTCCGGCGGAGTGGCGACCAACTCGCTCATCACCGGCGCCACCGACGAACACGCATCAGTACTGTTTGAAGTAATATTCAGGAAAAATACTGATTTGAGGGGGAATAACAGGATAAAAGGTCAGATGTGGGTCCCTCGTGTCAACGGTCAAACAAAATGTGTTGGTTTAAGCTGCCTCGTCAGCAAGGACATGTGGGCCAACCCTGTCATAAACGGGTTTAAACGAGCCTAATCGGCACTAGGTAGTAGTTTTTGGCGCGGATTAAGAAATTTTGGGTATGTTTTTGCTATTTTTTGTACAATAGTTTCTTCCTAGGGCTGGTTGAAAGTGGTAGGTTTTTTGTTAAATACTCTACATACTGTAAGTAGGAGTGAAAGTTAAGCTTTGGAAGCCAATAAGCAAGGCTAGTTATATAGTGCCTATGTGTATGTGATTGAAACTAAATATCAACCATGAGTGACTAATATCTTGATGGAAAACTCGAAACTATGAAAATACTAGCATTTTTTTTGCACGGTTGGAAATACTAGCAATGTTCACGCGTGTTGCAACGAATCAGAATTAGAATAACTAGTCGTCAACCCGTGCTACTGTATGGGCTAGTAATTATTGAAAATTTATAATGTCATACGTAAAATGTATATTTCATTATATTTATTTTAAATCCCATACAAATCAGAAGCACGGTATATTTTTAATAATTTTTACTACTTATTTTCGTACAGTATTTAATATTATATTTCCATACGCCCTACACATAAAACATCGTGGATAATCATATACCTTAGAATTTTTTGTATGCCTATCATGTCCAAATTTGGGTACATATTCTTAAGTGTGATTTATGGGCGTGATTAATATAATATAAGTAACTTATATCATGTGTGTCTGAACTTATGAAATCAGTCGGTTTCTGATGCACTCGCGCGGTTTAGATAATTTTCAATTTTTTTTGAAGATTTCTGTTGCACTCGCACTGTCTAGCAATTTTGGATTTTTTTAATATAATCTAGCATTTGTTTATATATTCCTGACATAGATTTAGATTTTTCTATACTAATATATTTGTATTTTAAGAAAACACTATGTATATGTTTTTTTGCGGCAAACACTATGTACATGTTAGGTACAAATTTCGAAAAATATACTTAAGTGTGACTTCTGAATGAATTTTTTTAGTTCAAGTACCTAGATTTATGCACAATACACTTATAGCGTACGCGAATTTATAGCGAGGATAGAACTCCATGATGTACGTATATTCTTCTTTGTAGTGGAATGATGTACACATATTGCTAGCTGTGTTACGCATGCATGTATAACTTCATCAGTATGTTTCCATTAAAAAAATCTTCAACTTGTTAGGTGATTTTAATTTACATGTTTCCTTCCTTCCACATGTTTCCTTCCAAGCATAATACCTATGGACGCTTGGGGTGGATTGGATCTCACATTTAAAGTGCATGGACTTCTAAACCCACGTTTCCATCCAAGCGTAATACTGATGGACTCTTTCCCCATTTTATCGTTGCACTATTTTTAAAAAATTTCTTTCACGGGTAATGAGCCAGATCGTTGATTCTTTCCCCTTCTATTGTTGGACTATTTACTGTTTTACATTTTATCGTTGGAGATACACTTTTAATCAGTTCATACCTTTTAGTTAAGCAATCTACCACACCAATTATCTTGAGAAATATTTATTAGAAAATGTTACAGTCTTTAAGGAAGTAGTGGTCCAACAGGTCATCCGTACAGAAATATACATGACTTGTTTCATTCATAAACAACTACCAAGATAAGAATAATAGATCTATTGGGGGTGTATATACCTTGTTTTGAGTGTCAACCACGTCAATGGACATTGTTGATGCCATTGCTGGACAAAGAGATATATTGTTGTTTCAATTATTTCTCCAGCATATTCGAAAAAAAATTATTTCTCTAGCAAAGATAATCATCCTAGCCAGCGGCAGTACAAACTATTGCTTCTCTTCAATTAAAAGAAAATTATTTCTTGTCTCTTGCGGCCGGCCATATTTGCTGCCATGTTATATGTCTCATAAATAAGACCTAGCTCCTACAACATGTATTTGTAAACTGGTGTGACAAAAATTGAAGAAGATCTTCAGATTTAAAAAGTAGGAAAGGATACACATACACTTATCAAGCTGATTTCCCAAGCAGGTTGATTGATTTTGGCCGGCTAGATGTGCTACTACGTATTGTTCACACATGCAACGTTGACTGATTTCTTCCGGCCGCTAACACAGGCAATTGAGAGATACGATCGATGGCAACAGAACCGTGCACGTATTTGTCTGCAGCGTCGGCCGACGGGTCGCAACGTAGGCGGTGAACAGCGACTAAGCATGTTGGCTTGATTTTTTCTCAGCGCGATCTTTTGGATGCTCTTCCGGCGAGATGCCATGCATATGCTAGCTCTATTAAACATGCACGCACACAATCATGATCAGGTCTAGATAGACGTGCACGTAATCAAACTTGATAGGTAGTGCACTTGATAAATCCTTGCGGCTGGAAACCTTGTTTTTTTATGTGAGGCTTTCCTTGATTTGTTTCAATAACATTAGTCGTGTCAGATGCATTTTCTATAAGATGGAATCATGGGTGTTACATAAATTTTCCTTTTATCCTGATCGTAAATATTTCAATCTAACGTTTTAGTTAATTTTGATGATGTGGAATAATGAGAGATCATTAGTGGTGCATCCAATTAGTAAATATAAGATATAAGATAAGATACTTATTCACAAACTTGATACAAAACACTCTAATTTTGATATACATATATCGTTAGAGATATATTATTTTTCAATCCGAATATATTCCTTGGGCTATTTTGGTGAGGTGAGAGAGGAATGTGGTTGGTTTTAAGATACTAATTATGGGTTTTTTTGTAAATTGGTATAGAAGTGGGATGTTGGTGAGAAAAGGCAACAACTTACCTCACAGTCATTAGATGTAGATCTAATGGTCAGAAATGACAGATGGCAGACACACCATCATCACCAAATAAGTCTTCTGTAGGAGTACTAGCAAGATGTCCGTGCATTGCACGTGTCGAGACCCCGATCCTAAGTCACACCGATCTAGCATGTAACACTTCATATCACTTTGCGGCCTCACGCACGGTATTCCCACGGGTGCCACCTTACCTGGCCCGGGACCGTTTGCGTCTTTTGACTCACGTATATGATAGTGTCGCTAGCATCCATATGACAGAGAACCCGGGCCGATATGACTAGTTGTGAACCCAAAGTAGCACTAACTTACGGGGATAGGCATACATGAATCAACCTCGAGCATGTCGGTCAACAACGTATGAATCCGGGCTGTAGCACTGGGCTAACAGGACTCCGGGAACCCGGGCTGTAGCAGGCTAGGGAGGACTCCGGATGTCACCGCGTGACATTTCCCCGAAGGGACAGACACAGGAACGAAGTGAATCACATGCCGGCCAGTCAAGTGTTCCGGAGCAGTAGTGCTGGGCTAGCAGGACTCTGGTGAACCGGGCTGTAGCGGACTACTATGGCTCATGGAAGCCCAAGACTACATTTCCCCATAAGAGAGGCTATCAGAGGTAAACAACTAGGTTGTCGGATCCCACACATAGCAATACACATTACACGTACGCATAACATGCAAGTATGTGCTGTGCAACATGGCATCACAACATAACTCAAACTCATATAGATAAAGGCCCAGAAGAGCCACATAGCATTCAATACAAACAGGGGTCTCATGACCCATCATTCAGAGCATACAAGAAACGGAAGCATTACATGTCTGAGATCAGACAACTACAAAAGGAAAAGACTAAGAAGCCTGACTAAACACGACCCTCCGAAGGGTACAAGATCGTAGCTGGGATACAAGCTACTCGTCGAAGTCACTAGGGTAACCAACTGCAAAACATAAATAAGCAAACGTGAGTACGAAGGTACTCAACAAGTCTTACATCAGAACTATCTACATATGCAACATTATCAACAAAGGGGGTGGTGGAGTTTAGCAGCAGCAAGCCAGCTTTGACTCAGTGGCTAATCTATACTACGAGTATCAGAAACTTCTTCGAGGTGAGAAGACGCACACGAGTCCACATATTCGCCATATCAATACTCCACTATGGATCCGTTCCCGTCTCCCTACGAGAAGGCCATCCATAGCACTCACACTTATCTTGCGTATTTTAGAGTATCCACCTCAAGTTGTCTATGTACTACATAAGTCCTCCAAGTTTCCATATCCGAGGAAAACGGCTATTCGAATAGATAATATTGACCCTGCAGGGGTGTACTTCTTCACACACGCTCTCGCCACTTATAGCCCTGTACACGTCATGTACCTCGGCAACCTTCAAGCGGAAGCCGGGCGAGGGTGTCGGCCACGACCTGACTAACCACACAAGTCTCTCGTCCAGGTTTATCGCCTATTCGGGTTCCATCCGCAAGGAGATCCGGCCGGGGTGTCACTCACGACCCCAAACAATGTGTGCAGGGTTCCCAAGCCCACCATCCGGGTGCCACTTGGTACACCGTGCCACGGTGCCTAGTCTGTCCCAAGCCCGTCTCGTCAGACACCACCTGGTAGACAAATAGCACTACCTACAAACGCCAGAAACTAGTTGCAACTCCTGGACAGAGATCAAGTGGATTAATAAGCCGAGAGGGGACGGATAACCGGAACCCAATGTGTGGTAGTAACTGGACTTGATAACATACACAGATCTCAGTGCTTAGGGACGGCTCCAATGAGACAACCCACCATGTACTCCTACATGGCCTCTCATCGCTACCTTTACCAAAACATGTTCACACACTTAGCCTTTACCGGTAGGACATGTTCACCACTCCGATTCATTCCCGGTGAATCAGACCTGACACAACTCTAAGCATAGCTGGCATAAAGAAATCAAGCATGGATGAGTAGGCACATCAAGGCTCAAGCAACTCCTACTCATGCTAGTGGGTTTGCAACTATTTACTGTGGCAATGGCAGGTCATGCAGAGGAATGAGTTCAACTACCACAGCAGAAAAGTAGCAGTTTGAATCGTTGTTGTCCTAATGCAGTAAAAGGAGCAGGAGCGAGAGAGTGGGATTTATCGAGATGCTCAAGGGGGTTTGCTTGCCTGATAGATCCACGAAGAACATTGCTCCTCAGACAGGTACTCGGGACACCTTCCGGAGTAGAACCTATCGAGAGGGGATGGTGCCGGCAATCAATAAACAACCAGATGCAACAATATGATGCATGAAGATGACATTTCAAAGATGCTATGATTTGCCCTAATGCATCTAGCATCAATTTGGTTGAAGTCCATATGAACCAAGGGTTCATATGCAAACCCCAAATTAAGTATATAACATGTCATTATTACGTTTTCACTTATACAGCAAGTATATGTTGGTTTTTCATGCATGAAACTGGCATAAATGGATTCCTTGCATTTTTCTGATGATTTTTCATATATAAATTATTTCATTCTGAGCTACGGTTCAATTTCTATGATTTTTAGAAGTTTAACTATTTTCTAGAATTCTCTGAATTATTTAAAATCCAGAAATCAATTACTGCATCAGCGTGACGTCACAGAGGCGTCAGCAGGGCTGACCAGGTCAAACCTGACGTGTGGGGGCCACACGTCAGTGACACTGGGGTTAACCCCGGGTCAAACCCACACTGACCAGGGTTTGACTTGGCACTGGGGCCCACTGTTAGTCTCAGGGGGGGATTAGGCTGTGGGATTAGCGCTAATTAAGCTGCCATATCAGCCTCGCCGGAGTTCGGCCGGCGACGACCAAAACCGCGGCGGACGCTCACCGGAAACACTGCTCCGGCGTCCATTCAACGCGCGGATGGGTGCTGAGGGTGGCTGGCGCTCGCGCACATCTAACGGAGCAGGTGGGAGGCCGTGGGGTGGACGGAGCTCGCCGGAGCAGGGCTCGCGGCGGTGGCCGGAGCTCGGTTGATGCGGGGTTGCGGCTGCAACGCGAGGCGAGCGAATGGGGGGTGCTAGGCAGCACCTAATGGGCAAGAGGAGCCCGCCGGAGCAACTAGCAGGAGCGGAGGGGCTCAGGGGCATGGAGCTCGACGGCCATGGCGGACGGCGGCTTCGGGTGCTCGCGGGGCAGCGGCTACGGGGCGTGCGTGAAGAAAAAGGCAGAGGGGAGCAATTCAGTGGCTCACGGCGAGTCTTCCGGTGCAGACGGCGGGGCCGGGGAGGTGTCGGAGCGAGCGGGGCGGCGAGGCGAATCTCCAGCGACCAAGGAGGATGAAGGGGTCGGGGACGATGCTTCGAGGCGTCCGGCGCCGCGTGGCTCGGCGGAGAGGACTACGGCGACGAGGCGGATCTCGTGGGCACGTCGGAGAGGCGAGGGGAAGGCAGTGGTCGTGGTGGCGCACGGCGGTGCTCTCCGATGCGCTCGGGATAGAGGGGGAGAGCGAGACAGAGGATGGGGAGGAGCTCGGGGAAGAATGGAGAGAGGCCAGGGGGGCTCGGTGGAGCTCTCTGGGGTGGACAGCGCCGAGGAGGGAGAGGAGGCAGCAAGCAGCTGCCTGGCGGGCATGCACGCTCGCCGTGCTCCCTTTCGCCACTACCTCCTGGCGAGGGAGACGACTGGCAACGGCCAGTTGGGCCGGGCCATAGGCTGGGCGACAGGTAAGTCTTTTCTTATTTCTTGTTTTCTTTTTCTATTTCTGACATTTGTTTTCTATCTAAAAGAAATGTTAAAACATTTCCATAAATGCTGAAAATATTTGTGGCATCTAGATATAATATTCCAGAGGCCCTCATCAATTCCCAACATTTTTTGAGCCATTAAAATATTTATATAATTTAAACAGCTCCAAATCAAATATTTATGCATTGATTCAAAAATCCAAAATGTGTAGCAAAAATGTGCATCACCTCTGGTTGTTGTTCCCAACATTATCCAAAGAGCATGAACATTTTTGAAGAGCATTTTGGGTTCATTGAAAATCCATTTTAAAGTTGAACCTATTGGAAAAACTTTGGTGCTAGGGTTTGCAACTTTCCCCATTTCAAATTTATTTGAAAGATTAAACATGATGCACAAAGCAAGCCTAGGTCATACCAGAACTAGGGAGGTGACAACACGAAACATCAAGATGCATTTTTTATAAAACACTTGTTGTGATTGACCCATGCGGGAGTAATCCCATGTGTAAAAACTAATGAGATCTCGAAAAAGAGTAGACAAGGTGAAGGGGAGTGGGGCGTGATGGTGATCAGTGGTCGGACTGAGCGGAGGCATGGGGATAGACGACGCCCGCAGCGACCACCATGCCAATTTGTTCTAGAGGCTTCCTTTTTTAATTGCTCACCAATGAGGTTGTTGGAGATAAGGATGAACGAGGGAAGGCCTTGTCTGCAAATGTAAAGAGAGGTGCGGGTATATTTTAGTTTAATTTATATCCGTCAGATATAAATCGGACGGTCTATATTGCAAGATGGCACGCGTACCATCATCACCAACTCGGTTTTTTATAAGATAAGAAATATAAGTATGGAGATACAAACGTATTATCGATACTTGTTTCTGTAAACTAGGATCTACATTCTATTCAACGACTCAACATGTGGGGCCTTAGCACAATGACTTCTCGATTGTGTAAAACAAAGGTTTTCCCATCGCCGATAAGGAGGTGGTGAGGGCGGTGCACTTTCATCTTGCTCTAGTCCTAGTAGTCATACTAGGTGGTCTACGCACGTGTAGATTTATTCTTTTTCACGTCTCATGTTCGCCGTACTGCCATGACTATTGATGAATAGACAGTAAGTTATTCACGGGGAAACCCTTGTTGAGCGTGTTTGCGAGAGAGCGAGACAGTGTGCGTGTGTGATATGTGTAGAGACTGAGGCAATGATAAGAGATTCTTTGTGTCTATGTGTGTGGAGGATAGAGAGAGACATGTACATGGGGTTTTGTGTTGTGTAACATGGAGACAAATAGACATAATCAGAGAGTAAGTGTATGAGATACACATGCAGACATGGGGAGAGATGTGTGAGTTAGAGAGATGGAGAATTTTTGTGTGCATCTGAGCTAGAGAAAGGGGGGGGTATATATATACCTAGAGCTGGAGAGAATATGCAAGGGTGTGTGTCTTAAAAGAAGGATCCAGATAGATGGGTGTTTGTGTGTGTCTGTGTGTGTTTGTGCGCGCGTTTGTGTGTGAGAGGGAGTGTGTGTATGTGGAGTAGAGAGACCACTAATGATGTAAACCTAGTATAGGGAAGGGGGAATGGTGTGTCATGTCTGTCAGAGACAAAGGCATGTGTAGTAGCGGGATAGCATGGGTGCGGGCGGGGAGCAGACTATTTGGAAGAGACATCGAGTGTGTGTGGGAGAGGGGTGTGAGAGAAATAGAGAGAGCGAGAGAGACATCGAGAGAGAGAGGAAGAGAGGGGGAGAGAGAGGGGTCGTTTGTGTGCAGAAGTGGCATATAGATAGGGGGACAATGTTGACGTTGTTCGAAAGTGGCCTATGTACGGAGACACAAGGGAAGTGAGTCATCGTGTGTGTGATAGGGACTTGATGAGAGATCTAGAATAGATGGTGTAGAGAACAACGTGCGAGATTGAGAACGATGATACATTAGGGAGCTATGGAAAGATTCACGACATATATGTATACAGGGAAGGAGCTGGGGCGGATCCACATGTGGGAGAGATAGAAAGAGGATAGTGGTGCACAAGGAGACAAAGTGTGCTTGTTTGTAGTGGGGGTGGTGTGTGAGGTGAGTGTGCGAGAACCACATAACTAGGGATATGGACGTTTGGGGCCGACGTTTTGTGTTTATGGGAAAGATACACTCTACATAGTGCGTGTGCTTGGGAAAGAGAGATGCTGGGAGACCTAGAGAGTGGGGGAAGAGACGTGTGCATGCCCGAGAGACAAAGTGATAGAGACCTATATTGGGGTCCGGACTTTAGAAGAGAGGGGGGTTGAGGAGTCCTGGATTAGGGGGTGTTCGGGTAGCCGGACTATACCTTCAGCCGGACTCCTGGACTATGAAGATACAAGATTGAAGACTTCGTCCCGTGTCCGGATGGGACTTTCCTTGGCGTGGAAGGCAAGCTTGGCGATGTGGATATTCAAGATCTCCTAAAACCGACTTTATGTAACCTAACCTATCCGGTGGTCTATATAAACCGGAGGGTTGTAGTCCGTAGGCAATCAACTCCATACACAACAATCATACCATAGGCTAGCTTCTAGGGTTTAGCCTCCTTGATCTCGTGGTAGATCTACTCTTGTACTACCCATATCATCAATATTAATCAAGCAGGACGTAGGGTTTTACCTCCATCAAGAGGGCCCGAACCTGGGTAAAAAAACATCATTGTCCCTTGTCTCCTGTTACCTCCATCCGGCCTTGACGCCACAGTTCGGGACCCCCTACCCGAGATCCGCCGGTTTTGACACCGACATACCGACATTGGTGATTTCATTGAGAGTTCCTCTGTGTCGTCGCCTTTAGGCCCGATGGCTCCTTTGATCATCAATGACGATACGGTCCAGGGTGAAACTTTTCTCCCCGGACAGATCTTCATCTTCGGCGGCTTCGCTCTGCGGGCCAATTCACTCGGCCACCTGGAGCAGATCGAAAGCTACACCCCTGGCCATCAGGTCAGGTTTGGAAGCCTAAACTACACGGCTGACATCCACGGGGACTTGATCTTCGACGGATTCGAGCCACAGCCAAGCGCGCCACACTGTCTCGATGGGCATGATATAGCTCTGCCGCCGAACAGCACCTTGGAGGCCGCATACGCATCGGTTTCGACCATTGATTCGGAGCATACTGCGCCGATCGAGGATCAGCGGTTAGACGCTGCCTCAGGGGCTGCGATCTCAGAGGCGATCGAGCCGAACTCCAGCCCCGCACTCCGCATGGCCCGTGACTTCGAGGATCTGAACTCCTCCCCGGACTCCGAACCCCCCGCGCCCCTGCCAATCGAATCCGATTGGGCGCCGATAATGGAGTTCAGCGCCGCAGACATCTTTCAGCATTCGCCTTTTGGCGACATCCTGAACTCTCTTAAGTCTCTCTCTTTATCAGGAGAGCCCTGGCCGGACTACGGTCAGCGAGGGTGGGATACAGACGATAAGGATATTCAAAGCCCACCCACCACCCACTTTGTAGACACTGTCGACGATCTAACCGACATGCTTGACTTTAGCTCCGAAGACATCGACGGCATGGACGACGATGTAGGAGACGAACAGGAACCAGCACCTGTAGGGCGCTGGAAGGCCACCTCGTCATATGACATATATATGGTGGATACTCCAAAAGATGGAGATGGCGATGGAACAGTGGGGGATGACGCCCCCAAGAAACAGCCGAAGCGCCGGCGTCAGCGGCGCCGCTCTAAATCCCGCCAAAGCAAAAATGGTGATTCCGGCACGGGAGATAATACTACCCCGGATAACGCCGAAGAACACCCACCTCAGCAAGATTCGGCACAGGAAGATGGAGAAGCCAGCCCACATGAGAGAGCGGCAGACCGAGAGGTCGAGGATGATAACTATGCGCCTCCCTCCGAAGACGAGGCAAGCCTCGATGACGATGAATTCGTCATACCATCAGACCCCGCCGAACAAGAGCGTTTTAAACGCAGGCTTTTAGCCATGGCAAGCAGCCTCAAGAAAAAGCAGCAACAGCTTAAAGCTGCCCAAGATTTGCTAGCTAACAGATGGACTGAAGTCCTTACGGCCGAAGAGTATGAACTCGAACGCCCCTCCAAGAGTTACCCGAAGCGCAGGCCACTACCCCGATCAGAGGAGGAAGCACCTACATCACCAGCGCATGACATGGCAGACCGGCCACCTCGCGGCCGCGACAGAGAGGCCCCTCGGCCCTCCACCCAAGCCATGCCCCGACGCCGCTCAACTAAGGCACGTGAAAATGCGCCCGACCTGTGAGACATACTGGAGGATAAGGCAAGACAAACAAGATCGATCTACGGATAGCGCAGGCGCCCTACGACATGTGACAATGATCTTCACTCCAGATACAACAAATCTGGCCGGGCCGAACACAACAGACATAGCGCTTCCGAGCTACGTCGTGATATAGCCCAGTACAGAGGCGCCGCACACCCGCTATGCTTCACGAATGAAGTAATGGATCATAAAATCCCAGAGGGTTTCAAACCCGTAAACATCGAATCATACGATGGCACAACAGACCCGGCGGTATGGATCGAGGATTATCTCCTTCACATCCACATGGCACGCGGCGA
The DNA here is from genome assembly GCF_003073215.2 of Triticum urartu. Taxonomy (NCBI): domain Eukaryota; kingdom Viridiplantae; phylum Streptophyta; class Magnoliopsida; order Poales; family Poaceae; genus Triticum; species Triticum urartu. Next base: position 606,332,898 of record NC_053028.1, read on the forward strand.
TGATCTACACGCCATCAAATACCTCCCGCTCAAACTTAAAGGACCGGCCCGGCATTGGCTTAACAGCTTGCCAGCAAACTCAATCGGTTCTTGGGAGGACCTGGAAGCCACATTCCTCGACAATTTCCAGGGAACTTACGTGCGACCGCCGGATGCCGACGACTTAAGCCACATAATTCAGCAGCCAGAGGAATCGGCCAGACAATTCTGGACACGGTTCCTAACAAAGAAAAACCAAATAGTCGACTATCCGGACGCAGAGGCCCTAGCAGCCTTCAAGCATAACATCCGCGACGAGTGGCTTGCCCGGCACCTGGGACAGGAAAAGCCGAAATCCATGGCAGCCCTCACGACATTGATGACCCGCTTTTGCGCGGGAGAAGATAGCTGGCTAGCTCGTAGTAACAACTTATCAAAGAACCCTGGTAATTCGGATACTAAGGACAAAAGTGGCAGGACACGTCGGAATAAGCAAAAACACCGCGTTAACAGCGACAGCAATGAAGACACGGCAGTCAATGCCGGATTCAAAGGCTATAAATCAGGTCAGCGGAAAGAGCCATTCAAAAAGAATACTCAGGGCCCGTCCAATTTGGACCGAATACTCGATCGCTTGTGCCAGATACATGGCACCCCCGAAAGGCCAGCCAATCACACTAACAGGGATTGTTGGGTGTTCAAGCAGGCAGGCAAGTTAAGGGCCGAAAACAGAGACAAGGGGCTGCACAGCGACGACGAGGAGCCCAAGCCGCCGAACAACAATGGACAGAAGGGCTTTCCCCCACAAGTGCGGACAGTGAACATGATATACGCAACCCACATTCCCAAGCGGGAGCGGAAGCGTGCGCTACGGGACATATACGCGATAGAGCCAGTCGCCCCAAAGTTCAACCCATGGTCCTCCTGCCCGATCACTTTTGATCGAAGGGACCATCCAACTAGCATCCGTCATGGCGGCTTCGCCGCATTGGTTCTCGACCCAATCATCAACGGATTTCATCTCACAAGAGTCCTCATGGACGGCGGCAGTAGCCTGAACCTGCTTTATCAGGATACAGTGCGGAAAATGGGCATAGATCCCTCAAGGATTAATCCCACAAGAACGACCTTTAAAGGCGTTATACCAGGTGTAGAAGCCAACTGTACAGGCTCAGTAACACTTGACGTGGTCTTCGGATCCCCGGACAATTTCCGAAGCGAAGAGTTAATCTTCGATATAGTCCCGTTTCGTAGTGGCTATCACGCCCTGCTCGGACGAACCGCATTTGCAAAGTTCAATGCGGTGCCGCACTACGCATATCTCAAGCTCAAGATGCCAGGCCCTCGAGGAGTAATTACGGTCAACGGAAACACCGAACGCTCCCTCTGTACGGAGGAGCATAAGGCGGCTCTCGCAGCGGAGGTACGAAGTAGCCTTCTCAAGCAATTCTCCAGTCCGGCCATTAAAAAGCCAGACACTGCCAAGCGCGCCCGGAGTAACCCACAGCAGGACCGCCTGGCACACTTTGAGCAAGCGTAGCAATGCGGCCCCAACCCCAGCTATCGCGACATAGCGAAACCAGTACCTCGCATACATAACTACGCCCTTGAAATACCATGGGCACAGGGGAAGGGGCACAATAACGGCACGCCTAGAATACGGCTTAAAACGTACTAGGGGCTGCCGGATTCTCTTTTTAATTTTTTCTTACCTTCAGGACTCCATACTTCGGACGACCTGTTCGGCAATTCGACTGCCGCACAAACGATGCAACATCCAGGGAGGCAGACAAGCCATGCCGCACTATGGAATACCCAGGTGGTCTCTGTTACGAGCGGTATACCTGTTTTAAATACAATTCCGTGGCCTGCCCCCGGTCAGGACATACTTAATAGTCTAATATCTTTTGCTTACCGCACTATTTGTATTGTTCGGCTTTGATAAATAGCCTTTGTATAAACAATGCATAGCTTTTGTCTATTTTCTGCATTACTCTCTTTTATATATGTTCATTAATGACATGTTGCACCCATACACTGTGGTACGGCAAGTACGCCAGGGGCTTCAGTACCCTTTAATATGGTGTGAGAAGTCCATACACTTTCCCAAGTGCGGCACCCCGAACTTATAGCACTATATGCATCGGCTCCGAATCATGATTTGGGTCAATAGTTGGGTTTGCCCGGCTCCTATGTTTTGGTGCCTTACGTTCCGCTATATCGGCTAAGGTAGCACTAGGAGAACCACTGCGATTGTGCCCCGGTTGAGCTGGGTTAAGCACCTCAGTGGAGAAAGCTAAACTGACTGTCATGATGAGGCGAGAGACCGGTCGCTATTCGAGAGGTTTTTTCGAGTCCCTAAAGACTTATGCCGCTTCGAGCGAGGAGCCGGATTTGTCCGGCCAAGGCGTGGATAGCGCCCCGAACTCGGTCTTCCGAACTAGGGGCTTTGCCGAAATTTAAAATTATAAAGTTCTATGGCTAAATGAGAGTGTTCAAGAATTATAGTCTGATTGCTTGGTTCGTTGTGCTGAGCGCCTCCCTTGAAGGACCCAACTATGGGAAAAACAGCGCTCAGGTTTATCCTGAACACCCCAGCACTAGTGGCATGGGGGCAGAAGCCGACGACTGGCCATCTCTCAATTTTTTGATAAACGGCCACACAGAAAATAATATTTTAAATTCAACAAGCATTGCTTAAGCGCCTATGAACAAGTTTTCAGGGCACAGGATAAAAACGAGCGAGTTTATTCAAAAATTACATCCTTGGTACATTCATCCGCCACAAGGCGGGCACCCGCAAGAACATCCTTGTAATAGTTCTCGGGCTTGCGATGCTCCTTCCCCGGCGGCGGCCCGTCCTTCACAAGCTTGTCACCGTCCAGCTTACCCCAGTGCACCTTTGCACGGGCAAGGGCTCGACGGGCACCTTCAATGCAGACGGAGCGCTTGATGACCTCGAGCCTTGGACAGGCCTCCACCAGCCGCCGCACCAGCCCGAAGTAGCTCCCAGGCAGGGCCTCTCCGGGCCACAGCCGAACTATGAAGCCCTTCATGGCCTGTTCGGCCGCCTTGTGGAGCTCGACCAGCTGTTTCAGCTGGTCGCTCAAGGGCACAGGGTGTCCAGCCTCAGCATACTGAGACCAGAACACCTTCTCCATCGAGCTGCCCTCTTCATCTCGGTAGAATGCGGCGGCGTCGGATACGCTGCGGGGAAGATCTGCGAATGCCCCTGGAGAACTCCGGATTCGGGTAAGTAACAAGTAGTTTACTTTTATATTTCTGCTTTGCATAAAGAATGCCTTACCCGCTGCTATCCTCTTAATCTCCTCAAACTCTTGGAGGGCCTTTTGGGCTTCGGCCTTGGCAGACTTGGCAGTCTCAAGGGCTGCCGCGAGCTCGGACGCTTGGGTCTTTGACTTAAGCTCCAAACTCTCATGTTTTTTCATGAGAGCCTGAAGCTCTTGCTGCACCTCGCCGACCTGAGCCCCAAGTTTCTCTCGCTCGGTGCGCTCCGCGGCTGTTTTCTTTTCGGCCTCGGACAGCGCCTGCTTGAGGGTCGCCACCTCAGTCGTGGCCCCTATAATAAGCAGTGCAATCCTGTTATTTTTTGCAATCATGCCTCTCTATAGGCACTTTTTCTATAAGGTATTTCCTACCTTCTTTTTCCTCGAGCTGCCGCTTGGCAAGGCCGAACTCTTGCTCGGTCCGCTTGAGGTCCTGTTTCAGGACACCCACCTCTGCAGTCAGTGTGGCGGTGGATAGCAGCGAAGCCTGCACACGCATATTGACTCTTTATTGTTAGACTCCTGCAAAATTTACTAGATCCTCTATTCGGCTGTTCTTTCCGAACGCCAAACAGAGCATCAGGGGCTACTGTCTATGCGGTTATATTTTTACATATTTTTACTTATCTCGAAGCCCGTTAGGAGGCTAGCGCAAGCTTCACTCAGTCCGCTCTTGGCAGACTGAACCTTCTGGATCACCATACTCATAATAGTACGATGCTCCTCGTCGATGGAGGCGCCGTCAAGCACCTCGAGCAGATTGTCCGGCACCTCCGGTTGGACGGAGGCCGCCAGCTCAGAAGGCTTGCTCCTCTTGGAAGGAGTTCGCCTACCGCGGTCCGTAACTGTTGAAGATTCCGGCGCGGCGTCCGGCACAAAGCCGGACTTGGAGCCCTGGGGGGTCTTGTCCCCTTTACTCCTGGGGTCCGGGAGGTCGCCCTGCGGCTCCTCCAGGACCACCTCCTCCTGCCCCGGAGCTCATTGCGACGCCACTTCGGCGTCGCCCGCAGTGCGGGGGGAGACAACGGGCGGAACTGAGTTCACGTCCGATGAATCCAGAGAGCCGCTCGACGACTCGTTGAGTTCAGCTCGGGGCGGGCTGCATAATTATGTTCGACATTAGGGAAAGCTGTGCAACAAAGGAACATCATGAGTTATTCTGATATCCGAACTTACGATTTCGCCGGACGCTTGGCCCTGTTTGGCCACTCCTCTTTGCCCTCTTCGGCATTGGGGGCGTAGTCCGGCGGAGGGGTCTTCCTTTTCCTAGACCCCTCGGCCTCCCCCGTTGGGGCGGCCTTCCTCTTCTCTCCTCCCCCCGCTGGGGGGGAGAGGTTTCTTCTTCCTCCTCGTCTTCACGGGGGGAGTGCGTCTCGGACTCATGGGACGACGAGTCCGACACCACCATATGCCGGGAACTCTTTCGAGTCCCCGTGGCCTTCTTCTTCTTGGCCTTCTTCTCCGGCACCACATAAGGTGCCGGAACCAGCAGCTTCGCTAGTAGAGTGGGGGCTGGGTCTTCAGGCAAGGGAGCCGGACAGTTAATCGATCCAGACTTCGCCCGCCAAGCCTGTCAAAGGTAAGGGAGCTTAGATCCCGCATAGAGTCAAACTATGAAAAAACTTAACATCCTGTAAAAGGTGAAAATAGCTTACCTCACTAGCGTGACGCTGTGAGCTGTATCCGCGGTCCTCGGAAGCGGATGTGGGAGCTTCGGCGCCTTTGGTTAGCACCTTCCAGACATCTTCATACGTCGTGTCGAAGAGCCTGTTAAGGGTTTGGTGCTGCGCTGGGTTGAACTCCCACAGATTAAAGCCCCGTTGTTGACACGGGAGGATCCGGCGGACGAGCATAACCTGGACTACATTGACGAGCTTGATTGGCTTGCTCACCAGGGACTAGATGCATGTCTGCAGTCCGGTCACCTCTTTTTCGTCGCCCCACAACAGGCCCGTCTCTTTCTAGGACATAAGCCGTGTGGGGGGTCCGGATCGGAACTCGGGGGTTGTGATCCATTTCGGATCGCGCGGCTCGGTGATGTAAAACCACCACGATTGCCACCCCTTCAGGGTCTCCACGAAGGAACCCTCGAGCCATAGGACGTTGGCCATCTTGCCCGCCATGGCGCCTCCGCATTCCGCCTGGCTGCCGTGCACCACCTTGGGCTTGACGTTGAAGGTCTTGAGGCAGAGGCCGAAATGGGGGCGGATGCGGAGGAAGGCCTCGCACACGAAGATAAACGCCGAGATGTTGAGGACGAAGTTCGGGGCCACATCGTGGAAATCCAGGCCATAGTAAAACATGAGCCCCCGGACAAATGGGTGGAGTGGAAAACCCAGTCCACGGAGGAAGTGGGGAAGGAATACTACCCTCTCATGGGGCCTTGGGGTGGGAAGAATCTGCCCCTCCTCGGGAAGCCGGTGCGCGATGTCTTTGGACAAGTATCCGGCCTTCCTTAGCTTTTTGACATGGCCCTTCGTGACGGAGGAGACCATTCACTTGCCTCCCGCTCCAGACATTCCTGGAGAAGGTTGAGGTGGGAAGTGCGGGCTTGGGCGCTGGAGCTCGAGTGCGCAGGAGATGGATAGGCAAAAGAGGAAGAAGGCATAGGTAAAAGGGTGGATCCTTATCCCCTTATATGGGCGGATGCGGTTGTGCGTCCCCGCCAGCCTAGTAAAACTCGCTTGCCTCCCAAGCGCCGTGATAAATGGCGCGGTTGGGTTACCCACGTCCGTATTGATGAGAATCCCGTAAAGGGGGTACACGATCTCTGCTTTGACAAGACGTGCCAAGGAAACCGCCTCGCAAAACATGCTGAGGTGGAAAAGTAAAAACGATTCGAGTAAAGGACTTGGCCGTAGTGTGATGACGCACTGCGGAATACGTCGGCAGATTTGATTTGTGTCAATATTATTCTCTCTATGGCAATATGTGGAAACTTATTTTGCAGAGCCGGACACTACTCTTGGTGTTTACAATCTTCTACGAAGGACTTGGAGGAGGAACCCGCCTTGCAATGCCGAAGACAATTTGCGCGCCGGACTCGTCGTCATTGAAGCCTGGTTCAGGGGCTACTGAGGGAGTCCTGGATTAGGGGGTGTTCGGGTAGCCGGACTATACCTTCAGCCGGACTCCTGGACTATGAAGATACAAGATTGAAGACTTCGTCCCGTGTCCGGATGGGACTTTCCTTGGCGTGGAAGGCAATCTTGGCGATGCGGATATTCAAGATCTCCTACCATTGTAACCGACTTTATGTAACCCTAACCCTATCCGGTGTCTATATAAACCGGAGGGTTGTAGTCCGTAGGCAATCAACTCCATACACAACAATCATACCATAGGCTAGCTTCTAGGGTTTAGCCTCCTTGATCTCGTGGTAGATCTACTCTTGTACTACCCATGTCATCAATATTAATCAAGCAGGAGTAGGGTATTACCTCCATCGAGAGCGCCCGAACCTGGGTAGAAAACATCTTGTCCCTTGTCTCCTGTTACCATCCGGCCTTGACGCACAGTTCGGGACCCCCTACCCGAGATCCGCCGGTTTTGACACCGACAGGGGTGTTAATGTGCTCGTGTGTTCGTGTGTGGGGGGGGGAGAACAACTTGTCTCTGTGTGTGTGGGCGGGGGGTTGGCTTCAGATAAAGAGTGAGGTGTCTATATTTGAGGGACTTTAGCGTAATTGAGATATATATGGCCAATAGTGTGTTCATTCATGCTTGATCAATTTGTTTCACAGTTTGGACTATGAGATAACGGTACTTTTGAACATGCGTGATATACCTTGATGTACCATAATTACAAACCTAATATTGGAATTTTGGAATTCGACTCCATCATTAGCTTTTGTAATTCATTTAAAAATAGGTACATTTTTAAGCCGGGATTTCGTGATTTCAAATTCATATATCAAACGTAGAGATATACACATACGGGCATGTCCAAACTTTATAATCATCCACTTTATTCATACACATACACATTTTTGCTTTTGTCATCATATTTAGGATAAACACATTTGGAATTTCATTTGAATTGGACCGTATGATGGCATTTGCTTGTACTAGCTCAATGATCCATTTGAATTGAATGGACAATCTAAGTTTCGAGTTGGAGACACTGATTTTTAAAACCTGCACTTTTTTTGCATGCAAAATTCTTGGCCACAGGGGCGTACCCATGTTTAACTACCCGGGTGCACAGGACACCGGGTGCAGAACTATTTCTTTGTAAATTCCTTGCAAAGTTTAGTGTGTGACACCCCATCTTCAAATGGAATTTATGGGTGATTATATGCTAGGACACCTGATCATTTCCTCTCTGGGTCCGCCCCTGCTTTGCCCTGATATCATAGTCGGCCGTACAAGAGCAGAACACTTATAATTTCAGGCGCCAAAAGCTTTCAAACTTCCTGCTCACATCGAAATATCTCGCGCCTGAAAGTTTAGCCCTGTGATATTCCTGTTTTACCCCTGCCACATGTGTGAAAAAGGCTGCCGTGGTAACTCCATTGTTTTCCCCTCTTTGCCCCCAACATTCTTCCCCGGAGCCCCTTCCCTTCCCCTCCCCGACCCCCAACCATGGCAAGCCGTCGAATCTAGTCCTCCGCCGCAGCGGTGGACCTCACACCCCACCAGATCTACCTTCCGCACCTTGGAACCCTCAACTGCCAACTCACCACTTCACCAGAGCCGCTTCGGCGACAGGCTTGTCCACCGCTCCAGAACTCCTTGACCGCCATCATGGTCCACCACATCGGATCTACTTAACCGACGCCCTCGTCCACCACAGTGTAGGCCCTTCACTGACTCCCTCATCCGCCGTATGCTAGCCCTTCATAGAAGCCCTCGTCCGCCGCAACAGATCCGCCTCACCGAAAGCACTGTACACCGCACTCGCCGAAGCCTTCATCACTGCATCGGACTCGCTCCACGGACTCCATATTCAACTCCATCGGCCCTGCTTTACTGAAACCGCAGCCTCATTAGGTTATTTCAATTTGTACTCCTTCGGTGTTTCTCTTCTTTATTGCGCAACTATTCACTTACCACATATGAGCTTTCTTGTATGTCGACAGGCGCCGCAACCGAAGCACCGGAGCCGCTTCTGCAACGGCGACAGCCGGCCCAAACTCAACCGCAACACGAGCACCATCGATGATCCTTAGCTATCAAGTATGACAACGATACCCATACGCCACCGAGAATTAGGTACTATTATCCAATAGCCGGCGCCTATGTTCACTTTCTTAGCATAAGCACCGCACCTTTGAATTTCTTCAGGGCATCATTCAATTTTTCATGAGACGTGTTATTCTGCTTGCACCTGTAGGGCCATACTTCTAGCAGTGAACATGTTACATGTGGTAAATTACAAACCAGTGCACATATGGTTACAACGCTTTAGTTTTGTCCTAAGTATTACTGTACTTCCTAGATATCACTTCCTACTATTTTACTTCCTGCATGCTATATTTATGATAATGGTGTTGTTCTGATGCCACATGTTGGCTCCATCAGACTGCTTCATGTTCTCTATGCTTAATTACACATCAGCAAACTAGCATGTGATTCCGCTGCATTTTTTTCGTTTTACCCTACATTTTCTGATGCTAGCTATTACATCACTACTCCGAGCCTTTGTTCATTACTTTTTTGTGTGTTCTTGATCTTCCCAAGTTGCATGACTAATTTGATGCTTCTATTAATTATGGAGCTGCCAACCCCATCAAGCAAAATATTTGTTCTTTTGGGGCTGGCACCTCAAACAAGCATAAAAATAGAGTGAAGCACATATATTGTCGTGTAAGCACACACCCTTCTTTCATTAGTTTAGATGAACCATTGATGATCAATTCGAACCAGTGCATGCGATTAAAATTAATTTTACCTAAATAGAGGGTGCAAAATAAACTACAACAACTAGATTTGCAACCAGGGGATGTCGATGATATCTTCAAAGAACATTGCAACAGCAGCGAGGCTTCACTGCAACAGATGGTAAGCCAATGTGTTTTAGTACATGTGAAATGTAATGCGTGTGGGCTACTCTCTTGGCTTGTGCCCTCAACCTATAATCCTACAGAATTACAAATAGGTCAGTTGTCTGCTTTGCTGTATTGCTTGATTCGAATGCTTGTTTGTTACTTGTTAGGTTATACCTGAGTTGGCCAATATGTCAGCAGTGCCTGCTGTACTATTGTAAAGAAATGCATGACTAGTTCATTTGAGTCCTTAACTTTTCCTATGAACTTCATCACAAGACTGTCTTCATAGTTTATATGAGGCCACGCTGTTAAGTGCTTTCTCAGATCATTTCAACTGCTTAGATTGTTGGGGAACGTTGCAGAAAACAAAAAATTTTCCTACGGTTTCACCAAGATCCACCTAGAAGTTCATCTAGCAACGAGTGATCGGATTGCATCTACATACCTTTGTAGATCATGCGCGGAAGCGTTCAAAGAACGGGGATGAGGAAGGCGTACTCAACGTGATCCAAATCACCGGAGATCCTAGCGCCGAACGGACGGCACCTCCGTGTTCAACACACGTACGGTCAGCGTGACGTCTCCTCCTTCTTGATCCAGCAAGGGGAAGGAGAGGTTGAGGAATATGGCTCCAGCAGCAGCACGACGGCGTGGTGGTGGTGGAGCTGCAGTACTCCGTCAGGGCTTCGCCAAGCTCTATGGATGAGGAGGAGGTGTTCGAGAGGGAGAGGGAGGCACCAAAGGCGTGGGTTGAGAGGCCCTCCTTCCCCCACTATATATAGGGAGCCTAGGGGGGGCGCCAGCCCTAGGAGATGCAATCTCCTAGGGGGGCGGCGGCCAAGGGAGGAATCCCTCCTCCCCAAGGCACCTAGGAGGTGCCTTCCCCTTTTAGGACTCTTCCTTTCTTGATCTCCTGGTGCATGGGCCTCTTGGGGCTGGTGCCCTTGGCCCATATAGGCCAAGGCGCACACCCCTAAAGCCCATGTGGCCCCCGGGGCAGGTGGCCCCACCCGGTGGACCCCCGGGACCCTTCCGGTGGTCCCGGTACAATACCGGTGACCCCGAAACTTGTCCCGACGGCCGAAATAGCACTTCCTATATATAATTCTTTACCTACGGACCATTCCGAAACTCCTCGTGACGTCCGGGATCTCATCCAGGACTCCGAACAACATTCGGGTTACTGCATATACATATCCCTACAACCCTAGCGTCACCGAACCTTAAGTGTGTAGACCCTATGGGTTCGGGAGACATGTAGACATGACCGAGATCGTTCTCTGGTCAATAACCAACAGCGGGATCTGGATACCCATGTTGGCTCCCACATGCTCCTCGATGATCTCATCGGATGAACCACGATGTCGAGGATTCAAGCAACCCCGTATACAATTCCCTTCGTCAATCGGTATGTTACTTGCCCGAGATTTGATCGTCGGTATCCCAATACCTCATTCTATCTCGTTACCGGCAAGTAACTTTACTCGTACCGTAATGCATGATCCCGTGACCAGACACTTGGTCACTTTGAGCTCATAATGATGATGCATTACCGAGTGGGCCTAGTGACACCTCTCCGTCATACGGAGTGACAAATCCCAGTCTTGATCCGTGTCAACCCAACAAACACTTTCGGAGATACCCGTAGTGTACCTTTATAGTCACCCAGTTACGTTGTGACGTTTGGTATACCCAAAGCACTCCTACGGTATCCGGGAGTTACACGATCTCATGGTCTAAGGAAAAGATACTTGACATTGGAAAACTCTAGCAAACGAACTATACGATCTTGTGCTATGTTTAGGATTGGGTCTTGTCCATCACATCATTCTCCTAATGATGTGATCTCGTTATCAATGACATCCAATGTCTATAGTCAGGAAACCATGACTATCTGTTGATCAACGAGCTAGTCAACTAGAGGCTTACTAGGGACATGTTGGTGTCTAAGTATTCACACATGTATTACGATTTCCGGATAACACAATTATAGCATGAATAAAGACAATTATGATGAACAAGGAAATATAATAATAATTCTTTTATTATTGCCTCTAGGGCATATTTCCAACAGTCTCCCACTTGCACTAGAGTCAATAATCTAGTTACATTGTGATGAATCGAACACCCATGGAATTCTGGTGTTGATCATGTTTTGCTCTAGGGAGAGGTTTAGTCAACGGATCTGCTACATTCAGGTCCGTATGTACTTTACAAATATGTATGTCTCCATCTTGAACATTTTCACGAATGGAGTTGAAGCGACGATTGATGTGCCTTGTCTTCTTGTGAAACCTGGGCTCCTTGGCAAGTGCAATAGCTCCAGTGTTGTCACAGAAGAGCTTGATCGGCCCCGACGCATTGGGTATGACTCCTAGGTAGGTGATGAACTCCTTCACCCAAATTGCTTCATGCGCTGCCTCCGAGGCTGCCATGTACTCCGCTTCACATGTAGATCCCGCCACGACACTCTTCTTGCAACTGCACCAGCTTACTGCCCCACCATTCAAAATATACACGTATCCGGTTTGTGACTCAGAGTCATCCAGATCTGTGTCGAAGCTAGCGTCGACGTAACCTTTTACGACGAGCTCTTCGTCACCTCCATAAACGAGAAACATTTCCTTAGTCCTTTTCAGGTACTTCAGGATATTCTTGACCGCTGTCTAGTGTTCCTTGCCGGGATTACTTTGGTACCTTCCTACCAAACTTACGGCAAGGTTTACATCAGGTCTGGTACACAGCATGGCATACATAATAGAACCTATGGCTGAGGCATAGGGGATGACACTCATCTCTTCTATATCTTCTGCCGTGGTCGGACATTGAGCTGAGCTCAATTTCACACCTTGCAACACAGGCAAGAACCCCTTCTTAGACTGATCCATATTGAACTTCTTCAATATCTTATCAAGGTATGTGCTTTGTGAAAGACCTATGAGGCGTCTTGATCTATCTCTGTAGATCTTGATGCCTAATATATAAGCAGCTTCTCCAAGGTCCTTCATTGAAAAACTCTTATTCAAGTAGGCCTTAATGCTGTCCAAAAGCTCTATATCATTTCCCATCAAAAGTATGTCATCTACATATAATATGAGAAATGCTACAGAGCTCCCACTCACTTTCTTGTAAACGCAGGCTTCTCCATAAGTCTGCATAAACCCAAACGCTTTGATCATCTCATCAAAGTGAATGTTCCAACTCCGAGATGCTTGCACCAGCCCATAAATCGAGCGTTGGAGCTTGCACACCTTGTCAGCATATTTAGGATCGACAAAACCTTCCGGCTGCATCATATACAATTCTTCCTTAAGGAAACCATTAAGGAATGCCGTTTTGACGTCCATTTGCCATATCTCATAATCATAGAATGCGGCAATTGCTAACATGATTTGGACGGACTTTAGCTTCGCTACCGGTGAGAAAGTCTCATCGTAGTCAACCCCTTGAGCTTGTCGATAACCCTTAGCGACAAGCCGAGCTTTATAGATGGTCACATTACCATCCGCGTCTGTCTTCTTCTTAAAGATCAATTTATTTTCTATGGCTCGCCGCTCAACGGGCAAGTCAGTCAAAGTCCATACTTCGTTTTCATACATGGATCCTATCTCGGATTTCATGGCTTCTAGCCATTTGTCGGAATCCAGGCCCGCCATCGCTTCTTCATAGTTTGAAGGTTCACCGTTGTCTAACAACATGATTTCCAAGACAGGGTTGCCGTACCACTCTGGTGCGGAACGTGTCCTTGTGGACCTACGAATTTCAGTAGGAGCTTGATCAGAAGTATCCTGATCATCATCATTAACTTCCTCTCTAGTCGGTGCAGGCACCTCAGGAACATTTTCTTGAGTTGCGCCATTTTCCAGTTCAAGAGGTAATACTTCATCAAGTTCTACTTTCCTCCCACTTACTTCTTTCGAGAGAAACTCCTTCTCTAGAAAGGATCCATTCTTGGCAACAAAGATCTTGCCTTCGGATCTGAGGTAGAAGGTATACCCAATAGTTTCTTTAGGGTATCCTATGAAGATTCATTTTTCCGACTTGGGTTCGAGCTTTTCAGTTTGAAGTTTCTTGACATAAGCATCGCATCCCCAAACTTTTAGAAACGACAGCTTAGGTTTCTTCCCAAACCATAATTCGTATGGTGTCGTCTCAACGGATTTCGACGGAGCCCTATTTAAAGTGAATGCGGCAGTCTCTAAAGCATAGCCCCAAAAAGATAGCGGTAAATCGGTAAGAGACATCATAGATCGCACCATATCCAATAGAGTGCGATTACGACATTCGGACACACCATTACGCTGAGGTGTTCCAGGCGGCGTGAGTTGTGAAACTATTCCACATTTTCTTAAGTGTGTGCCAAACTCGTGACTCAAGTATTCTCCTCCACGATCTGATCGCAGGAACTTGATTTTCCTGTGACGTTGATTCTCAACCTCACTCTGAAATTCCTTGAACTTTTCAAAGGTCTCAGACTTGTGTTTCATTAAGTAGACATACCCATATCTACTCAAGTCATCAGTGAGGGTGAGAATATAACGATAGCCACCGCGAGCCTCAACGCTCATTGGACCGCACACATCAGTATGTATGATTTCCAATAAGTTGGTTGCTCGCTCCATTGTTCCTGAGAACGGAGTCTTGGTCATTTTACCCATGAGGCATGGTTCGCACGTGTCAAATGATTCGTAATCAAGAGACTCTAAAAGTCCATCAGCATGGAGCTTCTTCATGCGTTTGACACCTAAGTGACCAAGGCGGCAGTGCCACAAGTATGTGGGACTATCATTATCAATCTTACATCTTTTGGTACTCACACTATGAACATGTGTAGCATTACGCTCGAGATTCATTAAGAATAAACCATTCACCATCGGAGCATGACCATAAAACATATCTCCCATATAAATAGAACAACCATTATTCTTGGATTTAAATGAGTAGCCATCTCGTATTAAACGAGATCCTGATACAATGTTCATGCTCAAACTTGGCACTAAATAACAATTATTGAGGTTCAAAACTAATCCCGTAGGTAAATGTAGAGGTAGCGTGCCGACGGCGATCACATCGACCTTGGAACCATTCCCGACGCGCATCGTCACCTCGTCCTTCGCCAGTCTCCGCTTATTCCGCAGCTCCTGCTTTGAGTTACAAATGTGAGCAACTGCACCGGTATCAAATACCCAGGAGCTACTACGAGTACTGGTAAGGTACACATCAATTACATGTATATCACATATAACTTTCGTTTTGCCGGCCTTCTTGTCCGCTAAGTATTTGGGGCAGTTCCGCTTCCAGTGACCACTTTCCTTGCAATAAAAGCACTCAGTCTCGGGCTTGGGTCCATTCTTTGGCTTCTTCCCGGCAGCTTGCTTGCCGGGTGCGGCAACTCCCTTGCCGTCCTTCTTGAAGGTTTTCTTACCCTTGCCTTTCTTGAACTTAGTGGTTTTATTCACCATCAACACTTGATGTTCCTTTTTGACTTCTACCTCTGCTGATTTCAGCATTGCAAATACTTCAGGAATGGTCTTTTCCATCCCCTGCATATTGAAGTTCATCACAAAGCTCTTGTAGCTCGGTGGAAGCGACTGAAGGATTCTGTCAATGACCGCGTCATCCGGGAGATTAACTCCCAGCTGAGTCAAGCGGTTATGCAACCCAGACATAGTGAGTATGTGCTCACTGACAGAACTGTTTTCCTCCATCTTACAGCTGAAGAACTTGTCGGAGACTTGATATCTCTCGACCCGGGCATGAGCTTGGAAAACCATTTTCAGCTCTTCGAACATCTCATATGCTCCATGTCTCTCAAAACGTTTTTGGAGTCCCGGCTCTAAGCTGTAAAGCATGCCGCACTGAACGAGGGAGTAGTCATCGGTACGTGCCTGCCAAGTGTTCATAACGTCTTGTTCTGCAGGGAGAACGGGTGCATCACCTAGCGGTACTTGTAGGACATAATCTTTCTTGGCAGCTATGAGGATGATCCTCAGGTTCCGGACCCAGTCCGTGTAGTTGCTGCCATCGTCTTTCAGCTTGGTTTTCTCTAGGAACGCGTTGAAGTTGAGGACTACGTTGGCCATTTGATCTACAAGACCTATTTGTAAAGATTTTAGACTAAGTTCATGATAATTAAGTTCATCTAATCAAATTATTCAATGAACTCCCACTTAGATAGACATCCCTCCTGTAATCTAAGTATAACATGATCCGAGTTAACTAGGCCGTGTCCGATCATCACGTGAGACGGACTAGTCAACATCGGTGAACATCTTCATGTTGATCGTATCTTCTATATGACTCATGCTCGACCTTTCGGTCTTCTGTGTTCCGAGGCCATGTCTATACATGCTAGGCTCGTCAAGTCAACCTAAGTGTTTGCATGTGTAAATCTGTCTTACACCCGTTGTATGTGAACGTTGGAATCTATCACACCCGATCATCACATGGTGCTTCGAAACAACGAACTGTCGCAACGGTGCACAGTTAGGGGGAACACTTTCTTGAAATTATTATGAGGGATCATCTTATTTACTACCGTCGTTCTAAGCAAACAAGATGTACAAAACATGATAAACATCACATGCAATCAAATAATAACAGTGACATGATATGGCCAATATCACATAGCTCCTTTGATCTCCATCTTGGGGCTCCATGATCATCTTGTCACCGGCATGACACCATGATCTCCATCATCATGATCTCCATCATCGTGTCTCCATGAAGTTGCTCGCCAACTATTACTTCTACTACTAAGGCTAACGCGTTTAGCAATAAAGTAAAGTAATTTACATGGCGTTTCTCAATGACACGCAAGTCATACAAAAAATAAAGACAACTCCTATGGCTCCTGCCGGTTGTCATACTCATCGACATGCAAGTCGTGATTCCTATTACAATAGCATGAACATCTCATACATCACATATATATCATTCATCATTCATCACAACTTCGGCCATATCATATCACAAAGCACTTGCTGCAAAAACAAGTTAGACATCCTCTAATTGTTGTTGCAAGTTTTACGTGGCTGAAATAGGGTTCTAGCAAGAACGTTTTCTTACCTACGTGAAAGCCACAACATGATTTGTCAACTTCTATTTACCATTCATAAGGACCCTTTTCATCGAATCCGCTCCAACTAAAGTGGGAGAGACAGACACCCGCCAGCCACCTTATGCAACTTGTGCATGTTAGTCGGTGGAACCGGTCTCACGTAAGCGTACGTGTAAGGTTGGTCCGGGACGCTTCATCCCACAATACCGTTGAAGCAAGATAAGACTAGTAGCGGCAAGAAAGTTGACAACATCTACGCCCACAACAAATTGTGTTCTGCTCGTGCAAAGAGAACTACGCATAGACCTAGCTCATGATGCCACTGTTGGGGAACGTTGCAGAAAACAAAAATTTTTCCTACGGTTTCACCAAGATCCATCTAGGAGTTCATCTAGCAACGAGTGATCGGATTGCATCTACATACCTTTGTAGATCACGCGCGGAAGCATTCAAAGAACGGGGATGAGGAAGGCGTACTCGACATGATCCAAATCACCGGAGATCCTAGCGCCGAACGGACGGCACCTCCGTGTTCAACACACGTACGGTCAGCGTGACGTCTCCTCCTTCTTGATCCAGCAAGGGGAAGGAGAGGTTGAGGAAGATGGCTCCAGCAGCAGCACGACGGCGTGGTGGTGGTGGAGCTGCAGTACTCCGTCAGGGCTTCGCCAAGCTCTACGGATGAGGAGGAGGTGTTGGAGAGGGAGAGGGAGGCACCAAAGGCGTGGGTTGAGAGGCCCTCCTTCCCCCACTATATATAGGGAGCCTAGGGGGGGGGGCGCCGGCCCTAGGAGATGCAATCTCCTAGGGGGGCGGCGGCCAAGGGAGGAATCCCTCCTCCCCAAGGCACCTAGGAGGTGCCTTCCCCTTTTAGGGCTCTTCCTTTCTTGATCTCTTGGCGCATGGGCCTCTTGGGGCTGGTGCCCTTGGCCCATATAGGCCAAGGCGCACACCCCTAAAGCCCATGTGCCCCCCGGGGAAGGTGGCCCCACCCGGTGGACCCCCGGGACCCTTCCGGTGGTCCCGGTACAATACCGGTGACCCCGAAACTTGTCCCGACAGCCGAAATAGCACTTCCTATATATAATTCTTTACCTCCGGACCATTCCAGAACTCCTCGTGACGTCCGGGATCTCATTCGGGACTCCGAACAACATTCGGGTTAGTGCATATACATATCCCTACAACCCTAGCGTCACTGAACCTTAAGTGTGTAGACCCTACGGGTTCGGGAGACATGTAGACATGACCGAGATCGTTCTCCGGTCAATAACCAACAACGGGATCTGGATACCCATGTTGGCTCCCACATGCTCCTCGATGATCTCATTGGATGAACCATGATGTCGAGGATTCAAGCAACCCCGTATACAATTCCCTTCGTCAATCGGTATGTTACTTGCCCGAGATTCGATCGTCGGTATCCCAATACCTCGTTCAATCTCGTTACCGGCAAGTCACTTTACTCGTACCGTAATGCATGATCATGTGACCAG
The DNA here is from genome assembly GCF_003073215.2 of Triticum urartu. Classification (NCBI taxonomy): domain Eukaryota; kingdom Viridiplantae; phylum Streptophyta; class Magnoliopsida; order Poales; family Poaceae; genus Triticum; species Triticum urartu. The sequence goes on from NC_053028.1 coordinate 606,350,710, forward strand.
ACACTTGGTCACTTTGAGCTCATAATGATGATGCATTACCGAGTGGGCCCAGTGACACCTCTCCATCATACGGAGTGACAAATCCCAGTCTTGATCCGTGTCAACCCAACAGACACTTTCGGAGATACCCGTAGTGTACCTTTATAGTCACCCAGTTATGTTGTGACGTTTGGTATACCCAAAGCACTCCTACGGTATCCGAGAGTTACACGATCTCATGGTCTAAGGAAAAGATACTTGACATTGGAAAACTCTAGCAAACGAACTATACGATCTTGAGCTATGTTTAGGATTGGGTCTTGTCCATCACATCATTCTCCTAATGATGTGATCTCATTATCAATGACATCCAATGTCCATAGTTAGGAAACCATGACTATCTGTTGATCAACGAGCTAGTCAACTAGAGGCTCACTAGGGACATGTTGGTGTCTAAGTATTCACACATGTATTACGATTTCCGGATAACACAATTATAGCATGAATAAAGACAATTATCATGAACAAGGAAATATAATAATAATTCTTTTATTATTGCCTCTAGGGCATATTTCCAACATAGATGCCGTGGCAACTTAAATATAGCGGTGGTACACTTCCTTTCAACTAGGGATGTCAACTGGGCCCCGTTTAATCCCGATTAAAGTCCACTAGTGGTATGATAGTTCAAAAGAGTTTTTTGTTTTTTTGAGGAAAATGAACTAGGGAGCTAGCAAAGACAAACTTGATGGGACTGGCGAATGTCTTTTATTTTCCACTTACATCCCTAGTTTCATGTCACCATTTTAATTTCTTTTTGGCTGATGCTGCTTCGAACCATTTAAATATAGCTTGCCATGCTTGGCAATAATTCAAATGTCGTTTACCATGTAAGCTTACTTCCTGGATCATGCGATAACTATCTCTTACTTATGTCCAGCGGAAACCTTTCAGGATGCCGTTCACACTAGGACACAATGTACAACCCCAGAATCTATTTGTGGAAGCAGTGGGCCATCCATGTTACCAGATGGTAGCAGTTCAGAGGCAACACCGCCGGAGAGCAATCTGATCATAGATATTATAGTTCTTGAGGCTCTACTAGAGGCAGAAAGAGATGGTGTGGCTGCCATGAATGAGGTAATCTTGATCTTGAGGCTGAAAATTATGCAATTAGCTACACCCGTTATGCAAGAAACCCAAGGATTGGAGGAAGTAAGAATGTTGCATTTGAAGACGGAGGAGGTCCTGCTGTTTCTACTATCTAAAGCCCAGGGTAATTCCAGTTCTTCTTTAGATACCAATTGAAATTGTCATTAAATTATTGTACTTGCATGTTGTGTCATGTCTCTGAATGGATTATGTTGTAAGACCCCCTATGTTGTCCATGTGTTGTAATGATCCAAATTTTTTAGGCGAGGTAATCCTCAGTACCTGTATGATTGACATAAGGTGAACTGTTTTTCGTGTGAGCATATTGTATTGGATGAAATAACTATTTGACTTAAAGTGTATACGACCTACTAAATTCGAAGATCACGACATTTCTAAATCATAATTATATATAAAGGTGGAATAAATCTTTGTCATGGTTTTGAATAAATAAATATAAAAACGTAGAATTATCTATGGATATTCTTAATTGAATACAAATTGGATTTGAATTTAGTTGACAGGGGCCTAGGGCAAACGTGAATGCTAATCCTCCCAAGTTTTGAACGAAGCGCCTAAACACCGACTATCATTTGTGGGCTGCCCGAAGCAAGTGTTGGTGAGATAGAAATTATTGTTTACCCCTGACACTTGACATCCTTATCGACCGGATTTACACTGCTGTCAATAGGGGTAGACTAGTAACTTCAATCAGATGTGACACGGCCGCCTTTGAGCCCATTCAGACATGATGGGTGCCAAACGTGGGCGGCAAATAACATTTGATTCAAGCTCATCCGGAAGACATGTGTCTCTCCCTCCATTTCCCCATTCATACAGGTGGGCGGCAAAACAAACTCTCGTCATCCGAAATCAACGTAGGCAAATATTTTAAATAGGGGAAGATGTGTAACTTCCCTCATACGTGACACAACCGCCCTACCTATTAGCCCCGTTCATACACCGCGGGCGCCAACCATGGGTGGCAAAACACCCTCTCCTCGCCCAAAATCGCTACCGACAAATATTTGGGAGATGTGAGATTACCGTCCTATCCCCAACCGACGTGATATCCGAAATTTTAAACAGGGGATAAGTTCGTAATTAACTTTCCCACATTTTAGACAAGCACGTCCCAAAGTTTGAGATCCCCCTCCCTCTCCATTTCCCCATTCATACACCGTCGGCACCACAACAAACTCCCCACTGTGGCCAGCCTCCTCCGTCCGCCACCCCATCCTCCACCTTGCCGGAGCCGCTACCCCTACCCCGTCGTCCACTGAAAGAGATGGACGTCTCTCATCCATGGCGCCGGACCAGGATCCTTTCATCGCATCCTCTCGCTTCATCGGCGCCGTCGTCCACCTTGCCGTTGCAGCTCCTACGACCGCCTCGTCCACGGCAACATGATTTATCACCCGACTCGGCCGTCTGCCGTCTAAAGTCTTCTTCCCCGCCGCCGACATCCATCACACCCGCAACACCCTCAACGTATCAGCAGAGGCCTACACGGCGTCGCAAGAGAGGTGGTACTCTACCATATGTGCTTAAGTTATTGATCTCACCCGGAAAATAGATCACAAATTGTTTACTTTACTTTTCTTCTCCGTACCAAATCGTAGTGGCTAGTTGAAAGCAAACATTGGTTGCGAAGTAGCTTTGTCTGGTTTGCACCTTCAGATCCGCCATGTCACGGTCACTATACTCGTAAAGATTATGGGTTCCCCCTTTATATTCACTACCATCACCGTAGGTGCTTCGTGTCATGCTAGCACTACTCCTCAGGATCTCAACCCATCAAGCGAAACAACACGCCACTCATAATTCCAAAGCTAGGTGTTGAAATACAAATTTGATATGATGCTCATATTACTAAAATAGAGAACTTTTAATTGGTCACCTAATGTTCCTATATTTTTTTCGAAAAGCATGTGCACCACCCACTAGTCCAGCTAGTTCCACTTTCTTGATTTTACTCTTGATGCTTAGGGTTTTCCCCTTTTATCTACTCTACTATTATCTGCATAGGTGCTTTCTATCATACTAGCATTACTCCACCCTTCAAGCTAAACAACACAACACTCAAAATTCCAAAGCCTAGTTGTTCCAATATGATTGTGATATGATACTGATATTAGTTAACAGACACATTTAATTGGTTAGCTAAAGGTCCCACTTGAGTTTCCAAATGCATGTCACGACATATAGAGAGACAGCAGAATTGCATTTCTTTGTCACTTGTTGACTGTACTTTCTTGTACATACCAAATCTTAGTTGTTATTTCAAAGCAAACATCGGTTGCTAAATATCATTTGCGCGGTTTGCAGCTTTAGATCTGCCATCCTACTGCCACGGTCAACACTATACTCATCATGCTTATGGTTTTCCCATTTTATGATGACCACGATCATCCTACGTGGTTCGTGTCGTAATAGCACTGCTCCACCCATCGAGCTAAACAAGCTTAGTTGTACAAATTCAAATATGATATTATGCTGATATTAGTAAAACTTAGAGATGTTTAATTGGTCAGCGAAATGTTCCTACTTTAGTTTTGAAATGCATGTGAGCCACATATGGAGAGACCAGAAGGAATAGTATTTCTCTGTGCGATGTGGTTCATCATGGGTGGGCAATCGACATTGTATAGAAAGACTTGTAATATATTCAATTTGCTTGCTCTTCTTCTCCTCTTTAATATGACCCTCTGCTCTTCTTTAATAAGTATGTTCCTTGTTGGGAAGAGTAGCAGATACATTTGCGGTCGACTGGTCAGGTCGAGTTGTTCTCCCTTAGTATATTTTGAATCTGTCAGGTCAGGTCGACTTGTTCTTCTTTACTATATGTTAAAGCTGTCATTTATTAAGTATCATCACTTCTGGAGCTCTCACATTTTGAGTAGTAGGCCACATTATATTAATGCAGACACCAAATTACAACATGCATGGCATCTCTCATAAGAATTGCAGAGATAGCACAAAGGGGTTTACATGGAGGCAGTATTGGATTAGAATCACTTCTGCATTACAAATATAATCTCACTTGTTTTTATGTTTTCATGCATGTCAGGTATTGAACATTATCAAAATGAATATGAGAATGGGCGCACGAGAGGAATATTGCGGAACAATCCACTGGCTAACAAACTTGGCATGGTGGAGCATGTCCTATCTTATTCACCCATCAAGGTGCTTGCTCTAACTTGGCAAGGTTGTATTGGTTGCACATATTTTGCATCTGACCTCTTACATTACTTCTACATTGTTACACCATCTGCTTAGTTTAAGCATCATATATGAGTATATGCCATACCTATCCATTTTCTGTACCTATTCCATGTGTCATCATACTATGTTTTTCCAGTCAAATGTTGTTCTTTCGTAATAGATGTCCAAAAGGAAGAGGGTGAGTGCAGATCCTCAAGGAGTACAAACTAGGTATTTGGAAAGGGTAGTGATACCTGTTAAATCAGATAGATCAGCAGCCACAGAAAACATAGGCCCAACTGTACCACACTTTACCCCTACTCCACTAGCCAAACCCCTATTAGAACTGCTGAGAGCCCAGCGTCAGGTACTGTCTATAATATCAATTCAAAATTTGAACTCCTAAATTTCTACATGGGCCTTACCTTCTCTCTTGTATGAAAACTAATCTCAAATGAATCTCCTTGCTCAAAGGATCATAGGATCTCACAACAATACTGGGCTCTGCATTGCTCTTGTCAGTACCTCTTGCCCTTTGTCATGGTGGGAGCACGACAGATGCCAAGGGATGGCTAAAGATAGGAGGAGGCTCGAGGGCACTGGTGGGCTCCAGAGGCGAGGTCGGCACGAGCGAGCGTGGGACGCAAGACATACCCAGGTTCGGGGCTCTCCGGAGAGATAACACCCCTAGTCCTGCCGAGTGTGGCTTATATGTAACAGTACAAAGATGCTCTTAAAGCTGTAGGGAGGAAGAAGGAGGTCCGACCAAGGCTTAGGTTGCTCCCTCTCCTCGGGTGTCACTTGCTAGGCGTGTGTGATCGACTGTGTGAATGAATTGGGTTGTATCTGGCTAGTGCATAGGCTGTGTATGGGCATTGTATGGGTTGTGTACGAGGATATATGGCATGGGTGCAAGCGATATTCATCATGTATCTGGGATATGTGCATGGCTATGGTTTGGTGCTTTGGGCTTGGCAAACGGCACAACAAGAACACGAAGCAGACTGAGCCATGGAGTTTAGAGAGAGAGAGAGAGACTGACGACGACGAGGCCGACAGCGCGGGCGCGCCGTCCCGCGCAGCCGCCCCAGAGATGACCCGACGTACAGCCCCCGAGTGCGACTGGAGAAACGACGGCGACGTCGCGGCAGAGATGACGAGGATGGCTAGGACGATGGCGCGGCCGCGCCATCCCGCGCGCCCGCGCTAGGGGCGTGTCGATGTCAAGCCCACAAGCGCAACAGGAGGGACGGCGGCGACGCAGCGGTGACGATGATGAAGATGGTCCTGCCCAGACCGCGGTTCCGCGGTAGCTTGCCCCACGGTAGGTGCCAACTGTCGTGGTTATCTCGCGGGCGGGTTCGTGAGACGACAGATGCCACGGGGTGGCTTGAGGTGGGGGCAAGACTGCTCTGGAGATCAAGGGATGGGATTGGGAAAACAGCACGCGGTGATTTGCCCAGGTTCGGGGCCCTCCGGAGAGATAATACCCCTACTCCTGCATGTCTGATGATATATGCAGTGTATACGTAGCAGTACAGAGTTGCTACTGGAGCTGTATCTGAGAAGAGAGCCGTGAGCTACTAGCTTCATGTGTGTGTGTGTGAGCCCGTATGAGTGTGGTATGGATGGATGTGTGAGTGTGGCCAAATGAGGCTGGGTGTGTGAGGCCTCCCCTGGTCACTTTATATACTAGTGCCTAGGGATAAGGGGTGGCCCACACACCATCTACACTATTGAGATGTCATGTGATGATGTGGGCTACAGGGCACCACTATTGGAGCACAGTGAAGTGTCACATGATGCAGGAATAATGCTCCACTGTAGAGTATGGTCGTCATGTCTGCGCAGGTCCGACGGGACATCTTAGTTGACTTTGCTAGATTCCAGCCGGATAGGCTCATCCCGGACGGGGCTCAACCCCGACAGCTCAACTCGGACAGGCAGAACCCGGCCAGGGAGAATCCGGACATGGTCAACCTGGCCAGCCCAACCCGGCCAGGGTCAACCAGAACAGCTCAACCCGGAAAGGGTCAACCTAGACAGGCCAACCCGGACAGGGTCGACCCGGACAGGTCAATCCGGACAGGTCAACTCGGTAGGGTCAAGCCGGCCAAAGTAAACCCGACCAGGGTCAACCCGACCAAAGTCAACCCGACCAGATTCCAGCCAGCCAGGGGGCACTCCCCTGGCAATGTTTTGAAGCGTTGTTTCACTGTCTTGGGCATACCCGGGGGTCATCCCCCCGTCAGTAGCCTCCGAGCCTCTGGGCAACTTGGAAAAGTTGCGCGGAGGGTTTTAGTGGGTGTCAATGTAGAAGCCGACGACAACGTTGAGGGTGCCGGGAGCGGACACGTAGTCTGCCGGCTGGAGGGCGTGGAGCCCTATCGAACGCGGACGTGGAGTCCGCCGGCTGAGTGGGGCCGTGCGAACGCACCCACTGGGTGTGAGACGATAAGCTGGCAGATGACAAGGGGCATCTCTAGGCCTAGGTGGAGCGCCTGAAGGCGCTGGTGGCCACAACGGAGGAGACCCGGCTCCATGAGGAGGCTGTGAAGGCGGCCCTTCCCAAGGTCACCGACCTGGAGAAGGCGCAGGAGGAGCGTGACCGCACCATCGCCTGAGAGCGGCGTGGTACGTTGCTCGAAGCGCATCACCTGGAAGAGTCCTTCTCCAGTTAGTGCTTTTCTTTGGTTTTGTTGTTGTTGCCGGGTTGGGACTCCGGCCTCTCTTCCTTAGTAGTTTTCTTCTGACTTGCTTTTCTTCTTGACAAGGACCTTCCCGGAGACGCTCCCGCTGGCGGAGGAGGCCGTCCGCTTTCAGTGAGACCCGCAGGGAATCGTGGGTTCCGGGACTGACCCGAATGTGGCCTGGACCTTCCCGGAGATCGTGACCACCACCCAGGCCCTCCTGCGGGTCCTGAGCGACCAGATGGGGCGGCTTTCTCAGGCCAGCGCGGCGATGACGGCGGCCCTCTGGCCGGGTTCCGTTGCGCCAGGCAGCTTCACGAGGCTGGCGCGGTGGTTGGAGGCGGGCTCGAACCATCTTCACGAGTGGCGGATTTCCGCTGCTCGCGCCGGCACCGAGATGGCGCTTTGGTTCGCGGTGTCATGGCATCCGGACTTGGCGCTGGATGCGTTCATGGGCCAGCGAGCCGGCTCGGAGAGCCAGCTATAGGCGGAGGCTGGACGGATCGCCGCTCGGGCCAGCTACATCACCGGGTTCGCCTTCCATGACGAGTTCCCGCCGGAGTGGGCGGAGGATGGCGGAGTTGTTCCCGCTGAGGACTACGGCCTTCTTCTGGACGACCTGGTGGGCAGCTCCGAGGAGACGGACGTCTACGGCGACACGAACGCCGAGGAGGAGGATACTGGCACCTCTGCGGACCCGGCGGCTGCGTGCTCTGGCGGAGGCGAGGCCTGATTTCTTTTAACTTGTAGAGAATTTCTGTTAGGTAGCAGGCCCACCCACCCACTGGGGGTTGATTGGGTGTAATGAATTATGGCCTTGGGCCTATTTAAATTTATGATGTATGAGATGTGTGAATGTTTGCGCCTTTGCTTCTTGTTTTTGGAGCTGTTTTCTTGCGACTGCCTCCCTTTGGGTTTCACCCCCGTGAGTCTGACGGCTAGGGCTTTGGTCCGTGACAAGGGGTTCGGCCTTTGAGAGGGACACATAGTACTTGGGCTTTTGAAACGTTGGGCATGAGCGAAACACCCACTGGGCCGGCTGGTGGCAATCCGGCGGGCCGGGTTGGCGAGCAGCCGGTCATGTGGTAACTTAAAGTGGTGCAGCCGGGTCGAGCGATCCGACGATATGCAGAAACTTCATGGATGCCTGCTCTTTCGCTTTTCGTTTTTAGGGCCATTTTCTTGTAAATCTCCCTCTTTGTGCCTCCCCCCCGCGAGTCTGACGGCCAAGGCTTTGGTCCATGACAAGGGGTTCGGCTTTTGAAAGGAGCGTTCAATACTTAGTCTTTCAAAATGCTGAGTGCAAGGGAAACACCCACTGGGCCAGCTGGCGGCCATCCGGCGGGCCGGGTTGGCGAGCAGCCGGTCGTGCGGTAACTTAAAGCGGCGGGGCCGGGTTGGGCGACTCGGCGGTTCTCGACTTAGTGTTCGTGGCATGCTGGTGCTTTTGTTCTCATGCGCTTGCCAGCCCGTAGTCGAAGCCGGATCTGCAGCTTAGGGCGAAGCGAGAAACTATGGCGATCCAACGCATTGAGAACTACTAAGAAAAAACGGCGAGTGGCCAAGCCGGCCAGCCCCCGAGCCCCCGGGTCAAGCGAATCGACCCGGTGGCCGGGTTCGGCTTAAGTTTTTAAAGTGGTGCACAAATGTAGAGACACGATAGCTTGGTTGCAAAAGGGGCAGCCCCGAGCGTTGTTCGGGGACCCCATAATTTTGAGATGATTACAAAAGACGGTGATACATACGTGTTCACAGCTAACTGTAAAACGGGCGGAGTAGCTCCGCGTTCCATGGCCGGGTTGTTTCTTCGCCGGCCGTGTCTCTCTTGCGCTTGTTCAACTTACGGGCATCAATGAGGTAGTAGGCGTTGCAATCGCATATGGCGTTGCTGATGATGAAGGGGCCCTCCCATGGGGAGGATAGCTTGTGCTGGCCAGTATGCTGCTGGACGAGTCGTAGGACGAGGTCTCCCTCTCGAAAAGCAAGGGACTTGATCTTCTTGCTATGGTAGTGCCTCAGACCTTGCTAGTAGATGGCTGAGCGACTGAGCGCTAGGAGACATGCTTCTTCGAGCAAGTCAACGCCGTCTTCGCGGGCTTCTTTTGCTTCAGCTTCCGTGTACATCATGGCACGCGGCGAGTAAAACTCAACGTCGGTCAGGATGACGGCTTCTGCTCCGTAGATGAGGAAGAACGGGGTGAACCCGGTCGACCGATTAGGTGTGGTGCGAAGACTCCAGAGAACAGCCGGCAACTCGTCGAGCCAGCTGCCGGGGAACGGACGAGTGGCTCGACGAGCCGCGGCTTGATGCCAGATAGGATGAGGCCGTTGGCCCACTCGACCTGGCCGTTGGACTACGTATGTGCAACGGAGGCCAGGTCGAGGCGGATGCCGGAGACGGAGCAATACTGCGCGAGCGCGCCCTTGGCAAAGTTGTTGCCGCTTTCCATGATGATGTTGTTCGACATGCCGTAGTGTACCCCGATGTTCTAGATAAATCAAACGGCTGTTGGACCATCCAGCTTCTTGATCGGCCTTGCCTCGATCCACTTGGTGAATTTGTCCACCGCCACCAGCAAGTGCATCATGCCGCCTCGAGCGGTCTTGAAGGGTCCCACCATGTCGAGTCCCCAGACCGCGAAGGTCCAGGCGATCGGGATGGTCCGGAGTGCCGACGTTGGCTGGTGGCCGCGCTTGCTGAAGCGTTGGCATCTCTCGTACTTGAGGACAAGCGACTCGGCGTCTTCAAGGGCCGTGGGCCAATAGAAACCATGGGGGAAAGCCTTGGCCACCAGGGACCGCGAGGCGGCGTGGTGCCCGCACTCGCTCTGGTGTATGTCGAGGAGGATCTCAATGCCCTTGTCCTATTCGACGCAGCGCTGGAACACGCCAGTGGAGCTGCGCTTGACGAGCTCGTTGTTGATGATGCTGTAGGAGGACACTCGGCGCTGTACTTGCTAAGCTTCCTCTCGTCCATGGGGAGGACCCCGTTTTCCAGGAACTCTGAAATGGGCAGGGCCCAGGACAGTGCCGCGACCCCGGTGAGGACGGCCATTGCGACGGGTTCCGGGGTGGCAGCCCCCGAGCCGGGTTCAGCGGCCCCAGGGTCGGGTTGGGGTGTGGTCGAGCTAGCTGGAGCAGTCCCCGGGCCAGGTTGAGGCGCGGCTGGGTTGGTCAGAGCAGTCCCTGGGCTGGGTTGAGGCGCGACCGGGTCGTCTGGGACATGGATGGACTCGGAGTCCAAAGACGGCTTGACAGACGGCTTGTGCAGGTGCTCGAGAGAGACGCCAGACGGAATGGACTGCCGGGATGAGGCAATTTTGGCGAGCGTGTTGGCCGCTTCATTCTCCGTGCGCGGGACGTGGAGGAACTCATAGCCCTCAAAAAATCCGGACAACTTCTGGATGAGGAAGCGGTAGCTCGCCATGTTGGAGTTGTGGGCGTCCCACTCGCGGGAGCACTGCTGGACTACCAGGTCCGAGTCGCCGAAGCACATGATTTGCTGGATGCCGAGTTCCTTGGCAAGCCGGAGGCCGTGCACAAGGGCTTCGTACTCGGCGACGTTGTTGGAGGCGGCGAAGTTGATCTGTAGTGCATACTTGAGCCATTCGCCCTTGGGGAGGATAGCACGATGCCGGCCCCCAGGCCGAGTCGCATCTTTGAGCCGTTGAAGTGCAGGCGCCAGTGCGTCGAGTCCGACGGTGGCGGCAGGTACTGGGTCTTAGTCCAGTCGACGAGGAAGTTAGCCAAAGCTTGGGACTTGATCGCGGTGCGGGGCTCGTAGAAGATGGTGTGGCCGGCTAGCTCAAGCGCCCACTTGGCGACCCGGCCAGAGGCATCCCGGCACCCGATGATCTCGCCGAGAGGGGCCGTGCTGACCAGGGTGACGACATGCTATTGAAAGTATTGCTTCAGCTTCTTGGTGGTGAAGTACGCACCGTAACACATCTTCTGGTAGTGCGGGTAGTTCTGCTTCGAGGCGGAGAGCACCTCTCTTAGGTAGTAGACGGGACACTGGACGGCTTGAACCTTGTCCTTCTCTGGTCGCTCGACCACCATCACCGTGCTGACCGACCGCGAGGTCGCGGAGACATAGAGAAACATCGGCTCCTTCTCGGCCGGGGCGGCCAGGACAGGTGTGGTGGAGAGCAGGCGTTTGAGATCTTGGAAGGCTTCGTCTGCCTGGTCGTTCCACCCGAACGGTGTTGCCTTCTTCATCAGCTGATACAGGGGCAAGGCCCTCTCGCCTAGCCGGTTGAGAAACCGGCTGACCGCAGCCAAGCAGCCGGCGAACTTCTGGACAACGTGCAGTCGAGCCGGCTTGCGCATGCGCTCGATGGCCTTGATCTTCTCCGGGTTTGCCTCAATGCCGCGCTCCGAGACGAGGAAGCCGAGTAGCTTTTCGGCCGGGATGCCGAAAACACATTTTTCCGGGTTGAGCTTGACCTTGTATTCGTGCAGGTTGGCGAAGGTTTCCTTCAAATCATTGAGGAGCGTGAGGTGCTGCTTGGTGTTCACCATGATGTTGTCCATGTAGATGTGGATGTTGCGGCCGAATTGCGGCAGCAAGCATTTCTGCATGCAGTGCTGGTAGGTGGCGCCGACGTTCTTCAAGCCGAACGACATGGTGATGTAGTAATACGCCCCCGAAAGGTGTGATGAAGGACGTCTTCAAGGCGTCGGCCCGGTCCAGCTTGATCCGATGATAGCCGGAGTAAGCATCCAGGAAGGACAGGAGCTCGCACCCGGCGGTGGAGTCAATGACTTGGTCGATCCGTGGGAGGGTGAACGGGTCTTTGGGTCAGGCCTTGTTCAAGCTGGTCCGGCCGGCTCCCCTGTGCACCGGCCGTCCCTCGGGATGGCCGGGTCGCGCCCGCTTCCCGGCCGGCCGGCCCCGCCACCCGGACAGGCCGGATCCCCACGCCCGCTACCCGGCTACTTAAAAAAAGCGATGTCGGCCAAAAAAAGGCTGCTAGACGCCTCCAACCCTCCGCGTCGTCATCCGGCCGGCTGCGCCTGCGTGTCCGCATCGTCGCTACATAGATGATCCCGCCGGTCCCGACACCTCGCCGGCTGTGCTAGGCCGGCTCGGCTACATCCCGCTCCACCGCCTGGCCGGTCGGGCCCGACTGGCCGGGACCCCCTTCGAGCACCCGGAGGCTCGAAGGCTACACCCAGTGGGTGTGTCGGCGCGCTTCGCGAGCGCCAAGCCGCGCCGAATGTCATCATCGACCTTTGCCTCGTCCACGAAAAACAATGTGAGCTCCTCACCCGCATACTTTCGCACCATGTGCAAACACGGATAACCCCGAGCGATGCTCGAGACCATCTCCGCCTTTATTACAGTTGCACTACTATTCGCCCCAGCGCCAGCTAGTCTCGGCCCGGAGGCTGGCCGCTCGGCTCAATACATTCGTTCCCGCAGACGGCTTAGTAGTGCACACGGTACTGAAGGCCCACTCTCAGCCACAGACCGCAGCGCAGCTGTCCGGCAAGCGAGAGCCAACGCTGGAGGTCACCCCACGTGAAAAATGTCCTAGAGAAGACGGCTTGGGCAACCTGGCCGTTTCCCTTATGAGTATCTACTTGGTCGAATCCGCTCATGTAGTCCGAGTATTGTACACTCCACTCCGCGGCCACTCTTCGTAACAGCTATAGACCGGCTCCGGACTGTCTAGCTAATAAGAGGCAAATCCAAAGAGCGGAGGGGACATGAAAAAGACTAAAGGGGGCTCGGACGAAACCGAGTCGGCACCCTCCGCATAAAACTTACAATGCTAAAAGCAAACATTTGATATATCTACGCGGACTAACCTTGTTTTTTGCACGATCATCGCCGTGGGGAACCCCCACCTCGCCCGGAAGCTCGGAGGCTACACGCGGGTTGTAGGCCCAATGCCGGCTGCAACCAGCATTTCCGATGCCACTGTTGTCTTCTTCATCAACAGCAAGACCCTCCGCGCAAATTTTCCAAAGTTGCCCGGAGGCTCGGAGGCCACACCCAATGGGTGTGCTCGCGTGCCCCCAGTCAGCCGGCGGACTCCATGTCCGCGCACGGCACCCTCGACGTCATCATCTGATTCTTCATCAATAGCAATACCCTCCACGCAACATTTCCAAAGTTGCCCGGAGGCTCGGAGGCTAGACCCAGTGGGTGCGCTCGCGCGCCCCCACTCAGCCGGCAGACTCCATGTCCGCGCCCGGCACCCTCGACGTCACCGTCGGATTCTTCATCAATAGCAAGTCCCTCCGCCCAACTTTTCCAAGTTGCACAGAGGCTCGAAGGCTACACCTAGTGGGTGCGCTCGCGCGCCCCCACTCACCCGGCGGACTCTGCGTCCGCGTCCGGCAAGGCCCAGCGCCCTCCAGCCGGCGGACTCCATGTCCGTGCCCAGCACGCTCGACATCACTGTCGACTTCTTCAACAATAGCGAAGACTCTCTGCCAAACTTTTCCAAGTTGCACGGAGGCTACACCTAGTGGGTGCGCTCGCGTGCCCCCACTTACCCGGCAGACTCCGCGTCCATGTTCGACAGGGCTCCGCGCCCTCCAGCCGGCAGACCACGTGTCCGTGCCCGGCACACTCGACGTCACCGTCGGCTTCTACATTGACACCTGATAAATCCCTCTGCGCAACTTCTCCAAGTTGCCCGGAGGCTCGGAAGCTACTGACAGAGGGATGACCCCCGGGTATGCCCAAGACGGCGAAACAACGCTTCAAAACATTGCCAGGGGAGTGTCCCTTGGTTCGCTGGAATCTGGCCGGGTTGACACTCGCCGGGTTGACTCTAGCCGGGTTGACTCTGGCCAGGTTGACCTGTCCGGGTTGAACCTGCCCGGTTTGACCTTTCCGGGTTGACCTGTCTGGGTTGACCTGTCCGGGTCGACCCTGGCCGGGTTGACCTTGGCCGGGATGGCCTGTCAGGGTTGACCCTGTCCGGGTTGAGCTGGCCGGGTTGGGCTGGACGGGTTGACCCTGTCCAGGTTCTGACTGTCCAGGTTGAGCTGTCCGGGTTGAGCCCATCCGGCTGGAATCTTGCAAAGTCAACTAAGACGTCCCGTCGGACCTGCAAAGATGTGACGGCCATACTCTATAGTGGAGCACTATTCCTGCATCATGTGACACTTCACTGTGCTCCAATAGTGGTGCACTGTAGCCCACATCATCACATGACATCTCAATAGTGTAGTGGGTTTGTGGGCCAGCCCTTGTCCCTGGGCACTAGTATATAAAGTGACCCAGGGGAGGCCTCACACACCCAGACTCATTTGGCCATACTCACACATCCATCCATCCATACCGCACTCATACGAGCTCACACACACACATGAAGCTAGTAGCTCACGACTCTCTTCTCAGATATAGCTCCAGGAGCAACTATGTACTGCTACGTATACACTGCATATATCATCAGACATGCAGGAGTAGGGGTATTATCTCTCCGGAGAGCCCCGAACATGGGTAAATCACCACGTGTTGTTTGCCCAATCCCGTCCCTTGATCTCCAGAGCAGTCTTGCCACCACCTCAAGCCACCCCGTGGCATCTGTCGTCTCACGAACCCGCCCGCGAGATAACCACGACACCCTTTGTCAGCATACTTACACTCATTGTTGTTTGATTATGTAGCATCACAGTAAATGTTCACTTCTTTATCCTCCCTTTGCTTGAAATTACAAGATCTATATTTACTCTTAGAAAAATGTAGAATTAACACGGTTATGAAGTTTTGGATTGCTCATGTAAGTACCTGTTGTCATGTACTCTGTAGAGCCCAAGATGCGATTCTATCCCAATCACGTGATGAATTCATGATTGGGGCACAACTGCATTTCGAGCACATAGCAAGGTGGATATCATTACAACATACCATGTACTGAATAGATGAGAATACAAGATAAAGGCTTGCACTCGCCACAAGCTACATCATGAATACAACAATTCATCAATACATAGCAATCATCATACAGAAGGGCAGGATCCACCTACGGATGAAATCAAACAAAAAAAAGAACGACATCCACCCTTCTAATCCCAGGCTCCCCGACCCGGAACCTAATCCCTTGATCGAAGAAGAAGAACTCCAAAAGCAATCAACTATCGCTCTAACGTCAGATCATCGAATTACCTGTACCTGCAACTGTAGTTGTAGTAATCTATGAGCCATGAGGACTCAACAATCCCATTACCATGGGTATCAAGACTAGCAAAGCTTAATGGGCATGGCATGGATATATGGTGAGGTTGCAGCAAGTGACTAAGCATTGTATGGTGGCTAACTTACGAGTACAAGAATAAGATGGGAAACTACGCAACGGTCGCAAACTAGTAATGATCAATAAGTGATCCTGAACTACTTATGTTCAAACATAATTCCACCGTGTTATCTTCTCGACTCACTCGAAAAGAGGCCGTCACAGTTACGCACGCGGTTGGTGTATTTTATTTCGGGTCTAGTGTCAAGTTCTCTACAACCGAACATTAAAAATTTCCATCTGCCACATAACCGCTGGCACGCCTCTCAAAAGTTTAAACCCTGCAGGGGTGTCCCAACTTAGCCCATGACAAGCTCACGATCCGCAAAGACAATCCTCCATCTCGGGACCCTCCGATCAGACTCGGAATCCCGGTGCACAAGACATTTTGACAATGGTAAAACTAATCCAGCAAGACCTCCCAACGTGCCGACACCCTGATAGTAGCCGTGCATATCTCATCCCAGGCCACGATCAAATGGGTCAAGCTACGAGTAAAACCAGATCCTTGGGTTTCCCCATGGTGGCCCCGCAGGTTGCCTGTTTGGGACCAACACCATCAGCACTGACCCCCCCTGTATTATGTTGAAAAGAATCCTCGGGGACGTGACCCCCTATGCTAATTAATTAATTATCAGGTTTAGTTATAATGTTGAGCAAAATGTAAAACCAATGTTGGGCCTTGTTGGAAGAGCTTTATTCAAAGCAAACTGTCAAGACGGGCCGATAAACCCTCATCGTGTTAGGGATGCAAAATCAAGGAACATAACACCGGTATGACGGAAACTAAGGTGGCAAGAGTGGAACAAAACACCAGGCAAAAGGCCGAGCCTTCCACCCTTTACCAAGTATATAGATGCATTAATTAAATAAGAGATATTGTGATATCCATGATATCCATGTCCCAACATGGAACAACCTGCACTGCACCTGCAACTAGCAACACTATAAGAGGGGCTGAGCAAAGCGGTAACATAGCCAAACAATGATTTGCTAGGATGGTGAAAAGGATAGAGGTTGTTTCATGGCAATGTGGGGGGCTTGATAAACAGGTGGTAGGTAGTGCAACATAGCGATAGCAACGAGACAACTAGCATAGCAAAGATAGTAGTGAGATCCAAGGTGACAGTCATCTTGCCTGAAATCCCACTAGGAAGAAGAACGAGTCCATGCAGAAGACGAACCAATGTAGCCGAACGAATCCTCACGATCACAACGAAACAGGAACTATCGAGAAGAAGCACAACCGGAAAGAAGAAAACAACATGGTAAATCAACAAGCATAATCATGGCATGATGCACAAATAAGTATGATGCATGTCCGGTTTATTGAGGCATGGCATGGCAAAGTGCAACAAACAATACTACAAATTAAGTGAGCTCAATATGCAACGAGTTGCTTATTGAAGAAACACCACATTTAATTATTTAGTTCACTCCCATTAAAGCTACTCAACAATATTAATTGTTGTTAAACATGGCAAAAGGCGTAGCATAATTAAACTACCTATCTAGGCAAGTTTAAGAGAGGCCGGAAACAATAACAATTCCGGTAAAATCCCCACATGTCATTTAGCAATTTAAAGCAAACAACAATTTTAAACATCTTAATGTTGTTATCATGATGCAGATGACATAAGCATGTTTTATGCAAGTTTGTGAAATTTTTGACATGATCATGTTATGAAGCATTTTTTTACTATAATGTTATGAAGCATTTGGTCACACTACAAGAAATATGTCAACTTGTCACCCTCACTATTGGTCTCTGAAAGGTCATAGTTTTTCATTTGCGACCTTTTTGTGACCAAAATCAGAAGGTCAAAAGCTGGCGGTCGTAAACTGAAATTATGGACCTTTTGTAAAAGGTCGTTGGTTCCACGACCAAATTTTTGGTCACAAGCAACCTCCCCAGACCACGTAGGCATCCAGCGTGGCAAGCTGATGTGGCACAAGAATCAGCCCGGTCCGATTCGGTGTTTTACATGGGCCGAGCCCAACAATTCAGCCTATTTGTGTTTTTTTCTGTATGTCAATTTTTGGTTGGGTTCATGGGCCAAGCCCAACATTGCAGCCTTTTTATTGTTGGGTTGTGGCCTTTTTGTCTAAATGAATTTAGTTTTTCTTTTTTTTTTCCCAAAAGAAGGGTCCACTAGTTAGACGGGTCCTGGTTGCCAGGTTCTATTAAAGTGGGACCCTTTTGGTAGCATCATATTATTCAGATTACAATTTGACAAAAATAAATAACCATGTTTAAATAAGAATAGATAGAAAACACAAGTAATATTTCAAATAACAACAGCGGGAATCAATCATGGTCATACAGATATACTGGGCTCCTTCTGTCATGACACAGTTACAACACGGATACAAATACAATCAGTCACACAGATATAGGGACAATAACAATGAGAATTAACAATCAACACAAACGGGGCTCCTGCTCCAGTCAGATGAAACTGTATGCATGACTAACTACGCGACCATAGTGGACTAGGCTACCTTCGCTACACTAGGACAACAATAGAACTATCATCATGCCTTCGGCCGTCGCCCTGTTACATGAATCAGAAGAGAAGAATCAAAACACTGGAGCCAATATATCATGAACAGAACATTCAAAAAAAAGGACAAGTTCTTTAGAAAGATAACACAAATTCAGCTAATACAATGATTTTTGTTCCCAGATAGTTAAGACGATATACTCATTCGTACAAGGTGACGCAAGAAAATAGAGCACTTTACTCATAGCATGCAAAGTATCATTATTATGTTCATAGGGTTTATAGTGCCTGGACTTATTAGAGTGGTAGCATATCATCATATACATCCGTATGTTGTAGCCCATTTGAAATGTCTAGAAAGACTTATATTTAGGAACGGAAAGAGTAGAATGTAGCATGCGATAAAACCAAAGGATTAGCCAACAATAAAAGAAGGCACTTAATTAGTTCATTACATTTAGTTAAAACTGCTTCTATGAAGCGCAAGACTAAACCATTTAGTTAACACAGCAAGAAGTGCCAAGGAGCATAGTATAGTACTACACTAAAAGCACCAAGAATATTCTGGACCAACAACAGAAACAACCAAGAAGCACTCATTTTTTAATTCATAGGGCTAAAAATATATTTATCAGAATGGCACTAAAATCAACCTCTTTATCTATCATCACAAGGTCAGTATGCTTGATAGGCCCATTATGAGTTGCCCTACGATAATGCCACAGATGAGACAGAGGACACACACATTGTTGTAGACATTGGCAAGACAGGAACCAACAAAATGGTGCTTGCCATCTGCAAGGAGAAAGTAGAATACCAAAAAGGTTAGGAAAACAATATAGAATGATAAAACAAAGAAGAGATGCACCCACTCATTAGAGAAGTAGCATACCCAAAAAATGTGAAGCACAAATGGCCACCAAGAAAGCATATTGTTGTATACATTGACAAGATAGGAACCAACAAAATGCAACAGATTAAAACCAAACTTTATACAGCAGGGAATGATTTACAATAACCAAAAGATTTTGCACAACAAGCAGTAAATAGGTAGTAGATATTAACACCCATGACATAGGACCAGCATAAAAAAAGAGCATCGGTGTAGAACAGACATATAATTAGTGTAGTCAGCAAAAGATAGGGGGAAGAGAAATTGAAAAACCCAGAAAGAGCATTCATATATGATGCACTAAGCTGTATGAACCAAAAGACTATTGACATCAGCTAGCAAAGAAATGGCAGTTGGCACCACACATATCGGACGACCACATGAAACAGCTAGAACAGACTGGTCGGCCATAGCAAACATGGTAAATAGAATAATCCACATATTGTAGAAGACACCACCAGCATGGATTCTAAGAAATGGATTGGAAGAGCTCGGGAAACACAATGTTCCTGGTCTGAGAATCAGTAGTACCATCTTCATTTTCAATCAGGATTTTCAAAGCCTTTTTTGAGGTCACACGCGGCACTGCTACATAAAGCTGGCCATGCGTGAACACAGGTGCATTAAAGTATAGATCAACACTGCATAACACGTGTCCTACAATATTTTGACTCCTACCTATTTTCTTATTTTACAAAAGCTTGCCATGCGTGTATAGATCAACTTTATTTGTGAATACATAAAGCTGGCCATGCGTGAACACAGGTGCATTAAAGAATGAAGAATACATTGACACATAGCACGAACCATGGACAAACGTTTGTATGTAACCTGTCTACTCAGTAGGTGCCAATTTAGATGCACTGAATCGACACCAACTGGGGCAAACTGGTGGTATGTGAAGAAACAGCGAAACATTGCAAAAGCTCCTGTTTTCCCAAATTGTGTGGTGAGGAACCAGCCTATGCCCCCAATTCGTCCTGCGGAGGCAACTAGCGGCAATGACTTAAGCATGACCCCAGTTCCCCTTAGCTGATTACCCTTGACTCATCCGAATTCTCCTAACAAGGTAGAAATTGGCAGGTCTATTTGGAGGAAAAAGGATCTACAAAAATCTAGCTTACTAAATATTGGTCAGATCGCAGGACTGTGCGCGCACACCGCAGATCCAACAGATCACAGCGCGAGACAACAGGACCCAAGTCTAACTAAACCGTGCAAACAAGAGGGAGACGGGATCGGAGGAGATGCGTTCGCACCTAGCCGGAGCCGACGATGATGTTGTTGATGGGGATGAAGATGAGCTTGAAGAAGAAGCCGACGAACCCGATCGCCGTCCGTGCCGCCACCTTGGGGAACTCTGCGCGCCGAATCAGCATCAGATCTGGCGAAAGAGGAAAACGAACCGGATCCGGACGAGAAGGCGCTAGTCTTTGGTCCTTACCCTTGCGGTTGAGCTTGTGGCGGTGCTTAGTGAGGCGGACGCTGTCCTTGGCGAACTCGCGGAGGGGGTCCACCATGGAGTCAACGGCGTCCATGGCTGCTGCCGGCGGCAAGGCGAGATCTCAAGCCGATGACAATGACGAGGTCGCGCGCGTGAGGGGAAGGGAGGGAGGAAGCTGACGGGCGAATGGTGTGTTGTTTGGATTTGTGCTCTGGATCTGCGAGGAGGGGAGGAGGCCTGGCGGCGAGCTATGGTGGGAGGATGTGGTCTGAATTGGGGAGAAGGGGGCGGGGGCGACGGCGGCGGCGGGAATGGATCTTCTTGTTGCGGTAGGATGGGGAAGGAGGGGGCAGCGACGGGGGGCCGTCGTCGTCAATCTGGATTGGGGTGGGTGGCGAATCTGGAGCGAAAGAATGGAGGCGGGGGAGGGAGGAATGGAAGAAAGAATGGACGCGGGGGGTGGGTGGAAAATGTCCATGAGGACTGACCTAGGGTTTCGTCTCGGGTGGGTTTGGGCCGTTGGATCCTGAAGCATCCGACGGTGGTTGATGCGTGATCCGCGTGATATGCCCATGGTCCAATCAGAACACAGCAAACCATTTGATGACCTTATGACCATATAAATTGGTCATGATCGATTCAAGATAAAAAATTTCATTCCATTTTTCAGTGCTCAAAATGAGTTTTTTTTGTGAAAGTCCTATCAAATATTTGTTCAAATGATCTCATATTGTGCACAATGGTGCATCTTGGAATTTCAAACAATGTTGCCTAAGGAAGTTTTCATTTTCTTTGCACGGAAAATTCATTTTCCATTTTTCGAGTGCCCAAAAAGAGTTTTTTCTGTGAAGGACCTACCATATATTTGTTGCAAAATTGTACCAAATCAATTTTTTAAAATACTAGGACATATTTAATGCACAGTTGACCAAATGGTTGGGTGTAAAAAAATTTGATCCACCTCTCGTGAAAAAGACCAATTTCCGCAGATTCAGCTGGAAACGAATCAAATTTGAACTGTAACTACCTCGTAGTTTGCTCTTTATTTTTTCCAAAAATCATTTCTAGGTACATAAGTATCTATTTAATCAGAGAAACACCAAAAAATTCTAAGATTCAACCACTAGCTAGGAACGGTCATTCCCGCCGTTTTGACCGCATTTTGAAACGGGCATAAAAAATTCAAAAAAATCAAAAAATTGGGAAACCTTCGCATTGTTTCATTATATGTGGCCAAGTTCCCAGGAAAAATAACAAACTTGTAATAAGGCAAATATTTTAAAAAAGTGTTCTCAGAAACGAGCTATCACGCTTGAAGATTCATGGCTTTCAAGCCAAATGATCAATCTTATGGCCACATTCATGGCATAGTTTGTTCAAATGATCTCATATTCTACACAAGGGTACATCTTGGAATTCCAAACAATACTGCCTATGGAAGTTTTCATTTTCTTTGCACGAAAAAACCATTTTCCATTTTCCGAGTGCCCAAAAGGAGGTTTTTTTGTGAAGGACCTCCCAAATAATTGTTGCAAAATTGGACCAAATGAATTTTATAAAATACTAGGCCATATTTAATGCAAAATTGACCAAATGGTTGGATGTAAAAAGTTTTGATCCACCTGTCGTGAAAAAGACAAATTTCCGACGATTCAGTTGGAAGCGGGTCAAATTTGAACTGTAGCTGCCTTGTAGTTTACTCTTTATTTTTTCCAAAAATCATTTCTAGGTACATAAGTATCTATTTAATCAGATAAACACCAAAAAAATTCCAAGATTCAACCACTAGCTAGGAATGGTCATTCCCACCGTTTTGACCGCATTTTGAAACAGGCATAAAAAATTCAAAAAAATCAAAAAATTGGGAAACCTTCGCATTGTGTCATTATATGTGGCCAAGTTCCCAGGAAAAATAATAAACTTGTAATAAGGCAATTATTTTAAAAAAGTGTTCTCAGAAACGAGCTATCACGTGTGGAGATCAATGGCTTTCAAGCCAAATGATCAATCTTATGGCCACATTCATGGCATAGTTTGTTCAAATGATCTCATATTTTGCACAAGGGTGCATATTGGAATGGCAAACAATATTGCCTAAGGAAGTTTTCATTTTCTTTGAACGAAAAAACCATTTTCCATTTTTCGAGTGCCCAAAAGGAGGTTTTTTTATGAAGGAACTCCCAAATTATTGTTGCAAAATTGGACCAAATAATTTTTCTAAAATACTAGGACATATTTAATGCACAATTGTCAAAATGGTTGGGTGTAAAAAGTTTTGATCCACCTCTCATGAAAAAGAAAAATTTCCGCCAATTCTGTTGGAAGCGGGTCAAATTTGAACTGTAGCTGCCTTGTAGTTTGCTATTTATTTTTTCCAAAAAATCATTTCTAGGTACATAAGTATCTATTTAATCAGAGAAACAACAAAAAAATTCCAAGATTCAACCACTAGCTAGGAACGGTCATTCCTGCCGTTTTGACCGCATTTTGAAACGGACATAAAAAATTCAAAAAAAATCCAAAAATGGAAAACCTTCGCATTGTGTCATTATATGTTGCCAAGTTCCCAGAAAAAATAACAAACTTGTAATACGAAAATTATTTTAAAAAAGTGTTCTTAGAAATGAGCTATCACGTATGGAGATCAATGGCTTTCAAGCCAAATGATCAGTCTTATGGCCACATTCATGGCATAGTTTGTTCAAATGATTTCATATTGTGCACAAGGCTGCATATTGGAATGGCAAACAATGTTGCCTAAGGAAGTTTTCATTTTCTTTGGACGAAAAAACCATTTTCCATTTTTTGAGTGCCCAAAAGGAGGTTTTTTTGTGAAGGACCTCCTAAATAATTATTGCAAAATTGGACCAAATATATTTTCTAAAATACTAGGACATATTTAATGCACAATAGACAAAATGGTTGGGTGTAAAAAGTTTTGATCCACCTCTCGTGAAAAAGACAAATTTTCGCCAATTTAGTTGCAAGCAGGTCATATTTGGACTGTAGCTGCCTTGTAGTTTGCTATTTATTTTTTCCAAAAATAATTTCTAGGTACATAAGTATCTATTTAATCAGAGAAACACCAAAAAAATTCCAAGATTCAACCACTAGCTAGGAATGGTCATTCCCGCCGTTTTGACGGCATTTTGAAACGGGCATAAAAAATCAAAAATAGGAAACCTTCGCATTGTGTTATTATATGTGGCCAAGTTCCTAGGAAAAATAACAAACTTGTAATACGGCAATTATTTTAAAAAAGTGTTCTCAGAAACGAGCTATCCCGTATGGAGATCAATGGCTTTCAAGCCAAATGATCAATCTTATGCCCACATTCATGGCATAGTTTGTTCAAATGATCTCATATTGTGCACAAAGGTGCATATTGGAATGGCAAACAATGTTGCCTAAGGAAGTTTTGATTTTCTTTGGACGAAAAAACCATTTTCCATTTTTCGAGTGCCCAAAAGGAGGTTTTTTTGTGAAGGACCTCCCAAATAATTGTTGCAAAATTGGACCAAATAAATTTTCTAAAATACTAGGACATATTTAATGCAAAATTGACAAAATGGTTAGGTGTAAAAAAGTTTTGATCCACCTCTCATGAAAAAGACAAATTTCCATCGATTCAGTTGGAAGCGGGTCAAATTTGAACTGCACCTGCCTCATAGTTTGCTATTTATTTTTTCCAAAAATCATTTCTAGGTACATAAGTACCTATTTAATCTTAAATACATGGTTTGGTGGTGATACGTCGAGGTTTGGGCGGTGGCCGAGGGCCCTATCTCTAGAGCACGTAAACTCGCATGCCCGCCGCGTGGTCACCGCGTGACCGTGGCGTTGCCATGTGTTCTGGGCGGCCTAGGCATGTCTAGTGGGTTGGGAACTCCCCAAGTAGGTGTTAGAAAGAAAATTACAACATAAGATTCTCACGAGGAGACCGATCGATGCTCAAACATGAATTAGCAGCCAAGTGTTTGATTAGCGGCACGGAAAATGTACACGGCTAATGGGCGTGAGTTGAGTTTTGGCTGAGCATGATCAGTTACTAAGAAGACCGCCTTCCCAAATTTTCAGCGCAAAAGGAGGATCCTAGGTGGTATTTGCTTTGCAAAGTACCACACTGGACATAAATACGAATGTTGAAGCTGGGCTAAAAATAATGAATGGATTGAGTTGGCATTTGGTGTAGGATGGTTATTTGGGCATAGGAAAGCACTGTAGAAAATGGATACTATTTGGACGTGCCAAAGTGGTACTTCCTTCACAAAGTGCTGCTCTGAACAGAATAGGAAAATGAATATTGTTGAATTATTTTTGAACTAGGCAAGGAAGGTTTTTGACATATTTGATGAAGATATGATCCAAACAATTTATGAGAATTTTTTGGGAATTTTTGGAATAACAAAAATATATGTTGCTTCACAACCTAGGGCAAAAATTGACACATGGACATGACACATAGGCAAAACTAATGAGATCGCGCCTAGTCATCGCAACCCACCATAATTTACAAGGCTATGACCATTTATATTGGTCGTTAACAACTAGAAATAAGGCAGCGGACTAGCGTTGTTTGCTTTATGACCATTTCGTGTAGGGAAATTACGACCTTTATGACCAAAATGGTCGCAATGGTTTAGGGTTTGGAGCCCCCCGAACAGCTTTTGACCAATTGGTCTCAAATGGTCATAGATCTTTGACCAATTCTTTCAGGGTCACTGACAGAAGGTCACTAGTTGACATATTTCTTGTAGTGTCACCATGGAGGAACGAAAGGGGTGCCACGGCAACGACAATGGGAATGGTGCCACAACAACATTCTGATGATCTGACAACTCATTGAGATACCGGTGCAAAAGAGCAAGTGTGCGGATGTGCGGAACATGCTAGAGATGGTGGGGTGATCCCGGTTACCGGGTTCCCACGAGTCGACGCATGGAAAACGAGGATGACCGAGCAATGACAACTTGGAGACGGTGCAAACACAAGAATCTCATACAACACACATGCATTCGTTCACGAGCGGTCGTCTCGGGGTTATACCTTCGAAGCATGCGTTTTCAGAGCGGATCGGGTTTGATGCGGTGTAGGGGAAGTAGAAGTTCTCGGGACGGTCGTAGTGGAAATAGTGGCACACATTTCATAGTCATACACATTCCATCGATGTTCGGGGTCACAATGAGGAACTTGACGTCCACGAGGTCTTCGAGGGTCGACGGTAGTCGTTCATGTTGTAGTCGGACTGGAGGAATGCACTGGTAGCTGTACGTTGGTCGAAGAGGAACTTGGCGCAACTAGGGTCTTCGGATCATCGTTGTACTTGGCATCCGATGCTGTACTTGGTGAAATCTTCGTAGATGGATAGTGGTACTTGGCGTTCCACTAGAACAGTAGTGGTACATGGTCTTCGCTTTGTAGTCGGACTTGACGGATCCGGGGGCTCCGGGCATCCTGGTACTTGGGGTCTCGGTCTTGGCGACGATAGTCGTACATGGCTTGTAGTGGTACTTGGCGAATCTAGAAACGGTCTTGACCATCCGGCGAGACGACATGGTCCGGGGCAGTCTCGATTCTTGACGGCCTTAGCGATCCAAAGTGGCACAAGTGAGAGGCACATCCACAGAGACTTTAGACTTGGGCTCCGAGTAGGACTTGAGGGTTTCGGTCAGGAGCACTCGTACAGAGAAGTGCCCGCATGCAAGGCGATGCAGCACGAACATGAGGTGAAGAAGATGGCAGCAACACGATCTCTGGCGAGAAGGCGAAGCAGAGGAGGCCGGGGTCGAGCACGGGAGGCTGGACGCCGACGGGGCTCTCCAGCTGGCGCGTCAGACGGCAAAGCAGGCGGGGCTTGAGCGGCTAGCGTGGGACTCCGGCGACGAAGGAGCTCCGGGAAGAAGACGGCGTTGGGGAAGGCCGTGATAGGAGGTTGCCACTGGGTGTCGGGGCTTGAGGAAGAGCATGGGCCTGGCGGCAGGTCGAGGAGGCAGGGTAGCAGGCCAGTGGCGGGGCTTGACGGATCCAGGCAAGGTCGCCAGTAGCAGAACCTGCGACGTGGCCGGGTTTCGGCTGTCAACGGCTCCGGTGGCTGGCGCGGTCGATGGAGGAGGCGGACGGCGGGTCAGGTGCGGGAGGCAAGGACGAGACGCGGTGGTGGAGGTCGCTAGCGGACGGATCGGGCGCGGGAATGGTGTGCGTGTGTGGTGGTGCGAGGGACTGAAATGGGGGAGAATGAGGGAGAGATGGCGGCTGAGGGAGTCCTGGATTAGGGGTCATCCGGACAGCCGGACTATATCCTTTGGCCAGACTGTTGGACTATGAAGATGCAAGATTGAAGACTTCGTCCCGTGTCCGGATGGGACTCTCCTTGGCGTGGAAGCCAAGCTTGGCAGTACGGATATGTAGATCTCCTTCCTTGTAACCGACTCTGTGTAACCCTAGCCCCCTCTGGTGTCTATATAAACCGGAGGGTTTAGTCCGTAGGAACAACAATCATACCATAGGCTAGCTTCTAGGGTTTAGCCTCTTCGATCTCGTGGTAGATCAACTCTTGTACTACTCATATTATCAAGAACAATCAAGCAGGACGTAGGGTATTACCTCCATCAAGAGGGCCCGAACCTGGGTAAACACCGTGTCCCCTGCCTCCTGTTACCATCCGCCTAGACGCATAGTTCGGGAGCCCATACCCGAGATCCGCCAGTTTTGACACCGACATTGGTGCTTTCATTGATAGTTCCTCTGTGTCGTCATCGTCAGGCTTGATGGCTCCTTCGATCATCGATGGCAATGCAGTCAAGGGTGAGACTTTTCTCCCCAGACAGATCTTCGTATTCGGCGGCTTTGCACTGCGGGCCAACTCGCTTGGCCATCTGGAGCAGATCGAAAGTTACGCCCCTGGCCACTAGGTCAGGTTTGGAAGCTTAAACTACAAGGCCGACATCTGCGGAGACTTGATCTTCGATGGATTCGAGCCCCTGCCGAGTGCGCCGCACGGTCACGATGAGCATGATTTAGCTCTACCATCGGACAGTGTTCGGGAGACCGCACCGGCAACCGCTCCGACCCTCAATTCGGAGCCAATTGCGCCATCCATGGGCCGGTGGATGGACCCCGCCATGGAGGCCGCATTCTCAGCGGAGATCGAGCCGAGTATCGACCTTACCCTTCACGAGAGCCGTGACGCCAAACTGCCGGATTCTTCCCCGGCCACGGACTCCGAACCGCCTGCGCCCGTGCCTATCGAATCCGACTGGGCGCCGATCATGGAGTTCACCTCCGCGGATATCTTTCAGCACTCGCCCTTCGGCGACATAGTGAACTCATTAAGGTCTCTCTCCTTGTCAGGAGTGTCCTGGCCGAACTATGTCCGGCAGGATTGGGATGCGGATGACGAAGAAATTCGCCGCCCACGCACCACCCACTTAGTAGCCACTGTCGACAATTTGACCGACATGCTCGACTTCGACTCCGAAGACATCGACAGTATGGACGACGATGCAGGAGACAAACAAGAACCACTGCCCACAGGGCATTGGACAGCCACCTCATCATATGATATATATATGGTGGACACACCCAAAGAAGGCAATAGCAATGGGACAGCGGAGGATGACCCCTCCAAGAAGCAACCCAAGCGCCGACGTCAGCGGCGCTGCTCTAAGTCTCGCCAAAGCAAAAGCGGTGATACCGCCACAGGAGATAATAGCAGTCCGTACAGTGCCGAAGATGACGACAATCCCCTCCAGCAAGATTTAGAGCAGGAGGATGGAGAAGCCAGCCCTCCCGAGAGAGCGGCAGATGGAGAGGCGGAGGATGATAATTATATGCCTCCTTCCGAAGACGAGGCAAGCCTCGACAATGACGAATTTGTCGTGCCTAAGGATCCCGTCGAGCAAGAGCGCTTCAAGCGCCGGCTTATAGCCATGGCAAATAGCCTTAAGAAAAAGCAACATCAGCTTCAAGCTGATCAAGATTTGCTAGCTGACAGATGGACGGAAGTCCTTGCGGCCGAGGAATATGAACTCGAACGCCCCTCTAAGAGTTACCCAAAGCGCAGGTTGCTACCCCGACTGGAGGAGGAAGCATCAAAACCTACATCCCCAGCATATGACACGGCTGATCGGCCACCTCGTGGCCGCGACAGAAAAGCATTTCAGCCAAAAGCTCAGCCCGCACCCCGACGCCACTCAAATAAAAATGTCAAGGCATGGGGAAACACGCTAGACCTACGAGACATATTGGAGGACAAAGCAAAACACGCAAGATCGATCTACGGATCACGAGGGCGTGCCAGTACAGGAGACGATAACTGTCACGCCGGATACAGTAAAAGTAAATCCGACCGGGCCGAACACAGCGGAAAAGACTCATTTGAGCTGCGTCGCGATATAGCCCAGTATAGAGGCGCCGCACACCCCCTATGCTTCGCAGACAAAGTAATGGATCACCAAATCCTAAAGGGTTTCAAAACCGTAAATATCGAATCATACGACGGTACAACAGATCCTGCGGTATGGATCGAGGACTTCCTCCTGCACATCCACATGGCCCGCGGTGACGATCTACACACCATCAAATACCTCCCACTCAAACTCAAAGGACTAGCTCAGCATTGGCTCAACAGCCTGCCAGCAGAATCCATTTGCTGTTGGGAAGATCTGGAAGCCGCATTCCTCGACAACTTCCAGGGCACTTATGTGCGACCACCAGATGCCGACGACTTGCGCCACATAATTTAGCAGCTAGAGGAATCGGCCAGGCAATTCTGGACACGGTTCCTGACAAAGAAAAATCAAATCGTTGACTGTCCGGATGCAGAGGCCCTAGCAGCTTTTAAACAAAACATCCGTGACGAGTGGCTCGCCCGACACCTTGGCCAGGAAAAGCTGAAATCTATGGCAGCCCTCACGACACTCATGACCCGCTTTTGCACGGGAGAGGACAGCTGGCTGGCTCGAAGCAATAACATATCAAAGAACCATGGTACTTCGGATACCAAGGATAGCAATGGCAGGTCACGTCGCAACAAACACAAGCGCCGCATCAACAGCGACAATACCGAGGATACGGCAGTCAATGCCGGATTCAGAGGCTCTAAACCCGATCAGTGGAAAAAGCCATTCAAAAGAAGCACTCCGGGCCCGTCCAGTTTGGACCGTATACTCGATCGCTCGTGTCAAATACACGGCACCCCGACAAGCCAGCCAACCATACCAACAGGGAATGTTGGGTGTTCAAGCAGGCCGACAAGTTAAATGCCGAAAACAAAGATAAGGGGTTACATAGCGATGATGAGGAGGAGCCCCGGCCGCCGAACATCGGAGGACAGAAGAGGTCTCCCCCACAAGTGCGGATGGTGAACATGATATACGCAACCCACATCCCCAAGAGGGAGCGGAAGCATGCGCTAAGGGACGTATATGCGTTGGAGCCAGTCGCCCCAAAGTTCAACCCATGGTCCTCCTATCCGATCACCTTCGATCGCAGGGACCACCCCACTAGTATCCGTTATGTAGGATTCACCGCACTGGTCCTAGACCCAATCATCGACGGATTTCACCTCACTCGAGTCCTTATGGACGGCGGCAGCAGCCTGAACCTGCTTTATCAGGACACAGTGCGCAAAATGGGTATAGACCCCTCAAGGATCAAACCCACAAAAACGACCTTCAAAGGCGTCATACCAGGTGTAGAGGCCCATTGTACAGGCTCAGTGACACTGGAAGTGGTCTTCGGATCCCTGGATAACTTCTGAAGCGAGGAGTTAATCTTCGACATAGTCCTGTTCCATAGTGGCTATCACGCACTGCTCGGGCGAACCGCATTTGCGAGATTCAATGCGGTACCGCATTATGCATACCTCAAGCTCAAGATGCTAGGACCTCGGGGGGTCATCACAGTCAATGGAACATAGAGCGCTCTCTCCGCATGGAGGAGCACACTGCGGCCCTCGCAGCAGAAGCACAAAGCAGTCTCTTAAGGGAATCCACCAGTTCGGTGATTAAAAACCCGGACACCTTCAAGCGTGCCCAGAGTAATCTGCAACAAGACCGCTTGGCTCGTTCCGAGCTCGCATAGCAATGTGACCCCACCCCAGTCCCAGCCAAACGGCGAAGTCCGTGCCACGCGTACATAATTACACATTGAAAATACCATGGGCATAGGAGGGGGGGCACGACTACGGCACGCCCCAAAACGCGGCTCAACCGCACTAGGGGCTTCCCGATTTGTTATTTTTTTCTCTTTTTCAGGACTTTACTATCTGGAAACCCCGTTCGGCAGTACGATTGCCGGACACATGATACAACAACGAAGGGGGCAGAAAGCTACGTCGCACCATGGAATTCCCAGGTGGTCTCTGATAATGAGTAAAATACCTACTTTAAATACCATTCCTCAGCTTGCCCTTGGAGGGGACATGTCAAATAGTCCTACTTTTTGCTTATCGCACTACTTGTATCATTCTGCTTTGACGCACCTTTTTAAATAAACAATGCATAGCACTAGACTATTACCGCATTCTCTATTCTTTTTTATATATATGTTCATTCATGACATTCAGCACCCGTACACTCTGGTACGGCCAATACGCTAGGGGCTTAAGCGTACCCCATATTACGGCATGAGAAGTCCGAACACTTTCGACAGTGCGACACCCCGAACTTATAGCATTATATGCATCAACTCCGAATCATGTCTTGGGTCAATAGTTGGGTTTGCCCGGCTCCCATGTTTTGGTACCTTACGTTCCGCTATATCAGCTAAGGTAGCACTGGGAGAACTACTGCGATTGTGCCCCGGTTCATCTAGGCTAAGCACCTCAGTAGAGAAAGCTAAAACTGACTGTCATGATAAGGCGAGAGTTGGTTGCTGTTCGAGAGGTCTCGAGTCCCTAAAGACTTATGCCGCTTAGGGAGAGGAGTCGGCTTTGTCCGGCTTAGGCGTGTATAGCGCCCCGAATTCGGCCTTCCGAATATAGGGGCTTCGCCAAAATTTAAAATTGTAGACTTCTATGGCTAAGTGAGAGTGATAAAGCATTATAGTCCGATTGCCATGTTCGTTGCACTGAGCACCTCCCTCGAAGGACCCAAGAATGGGAAAAAGAGTGCTAAGATTTATCCCGAACACCCCAGCACTCGTGGCATGGGGCCAGAAGCCGATGACTGGCCATCTCTCAGATTTGATAAACAGCCGCACAGAAGGTAATATTTTAAATTCAAACAGGCGTTGCATAGCGCACATGAACAAGTTTTCATAATACAGGATCACACGAGCAAGTTCATTCAAAAATTACATCATTCGCACACTCGTCCGCCACAAGACGGGCACCCTTTAGGACACCCTCATAATACATTTCAGGGTGGCGATGCTCCTTGCCCTGTGGCGGCCCCTCCTTCACCAGCTTCTCGGCGTCCATCTTGGCCCAGTGCACCTTCGTACGGGCAAAAGCCCGACATGCACCTTCAATGCAGACGGACCGCTTTATGACTTCCAGTCGTGGGCAGGCATCCACAAGCTGCCTCACCAGGCCGAAGTAGCTATTGGGAAGGGAGCTGCCAGGCCACAGCCGGACTATAAGGCCCCTCATGGCCTGTTCGGCCGCCTTGTGCAGCTCGACCAGTTGCTTCAGCTGGTGGCTCACAGGCATCGGGTCCTTAGTCCCAGTATACTGAGACCAGAACAACTTCTCCGTCGAGCTTCCCTCCTCGGCCTGGTAGTACTTTGCGGCATCCGACACGCTGCGGGGCAAATCTGCGAATGCTCCTGGAGAGCTCCGGACTCGGGTAAGTAACAAGCAATTTACTTCCATATGCTTGCTTTGCATAATGAATGCCTTACCCGCCACTATCTTCCTCATTGCCTCAATTTCCTGGAGGGCCTTTTGGGCTTCAGCCTTGGCATGCTTTGTGCTCTCGAGGGCCGCGGCAAGCTCGGACTCTCGCGTCTTCGAGTCAAGCTCCAAAGTCTCGTGCTTCTTCACGAGAGCCTGGAGCTTTTGCTGCACCTCGCCCACCCGTGCCTCTTGTTTCTCCCGCTCGGTGCGCTCCTCGGCCTCTTTATTTTCAGCCTCGGACAGCGCTTGCTTCAGGGTCGCCACTTCGGTCGTGGCCCCTGGCACATCCATGATGATCCTATCATTTTGCAACCACATCTTTTTCTTATATATATATGTGTCTATATATATAGACAATGTATTACTTAACTTTGTTCTCCTCGAGCTGCCTCTTGGCAAGCCCGAGCTCTTTCTCGGACCGCTCGAGGTTTTGCTTCAGTGCAGCGACCTCTGCAGTCAGTGCGGTAGAGGTCAACAGCGAAGCTTGCATACGCATATAGACATACTTGTATTAGACTCCTACAGATATTATTTGATCCTCTATTCAGCTTTTCTTTGTGAACACCAAACAGAGCATCAGGGGGTACTGTCTATGCGGTAATATTTTCCTATATTTTAAATACTTACCTCAAAGCCTGTTAGAAGGCTGGCACAGGCTTCAGTCAGTCCGCTCTTGGCGGACTGAACCTTCTTGATCACCACACCCATAATAGTGTGGTGCTCTTCGTCGATGGAAGCGCCGCGAAGCGCTTCCAGCAGGTTGTCCGGTGCCTCTGGATAGACAGAGGTCATCGACACGGGTGGCTTGCCCCTCTTGGAAGGGGGCCGCCTGCCGGAGTCCGGAACCACTGGAGGTTCCGGCGTGGTGTTCGACTGAGGGCCGGACTTGGAGCCCTTGGGAGTCTTGCTCCCTTTGTGCCTGTAGTCCGGAAGGTCGCCTTGAGGCGCCTCCAGGTCTACCTCCCCTCGGTTCGGTGCCCCTTGAGACTATACCTGGACGTTGTCCGTAGGGCGAGGAGAGGAGGTGGTTGGAAGTGAGTCGCTATTAATATCCGACGAGTCCAAGGAACCGTTCGACGAGGATACGTCAATGCGGGCTCGGGGCGGACTGCATGATCATATTCGACGTTAGGAGAAGCAGTGGCATAAAAGTATGCTATGAGTTACTCTGGTATCCAAATACTTACAACTTCGCCAGGGGCTTGGCCCTGAGTAACCACTCGTCTTCGCTGTTGGCGGTGGTGGTGGAACAGTCCGGAAGGAGAGTCCTTCCCTTCTTGTACCCTCCGGCCTCCCCAGTTGGGGCGGCCTTCCTTTTCCTGTCTCCCCCGGCTGGAGGGGGGGGAACCGTCATCTTCCTCCTCCTCGTTTTCACGAGAGGAGGGCATCTTGGAGTTATCGGACGATGAGTCCGATACCACCTGGCACCGGGAACTCTTTCGGGTTCCCGTGGCCTTCTTCTTGATCTTCTTCTCCGGCACCCCATAAGGAGCCGGAGTCCGCATCTCTGTCAGGAGAGCGTCTACAGGGTCTTCGGGCAGAGGGGCTGGACAGTTAATCTGCTCCGATGTCTCCACCCAGTCCTGTCAAAGGTATGGGAGCTCAGACCCCGCACATGGTTAAACTATGGAAAATAAATATCCTACGAGGTGTACAGAACTTACCAGATTCGCATGGCGCTTCACGCTTAGCCCACGGTCCTCGGTAAGGGGAGGGGGGGACTTCGGCGCCCTTGAACAGCACCTTCCAGACGTCCTTATGCATCATGTCGAAGAGCTCGCGTAGAGTCTGGTGCTGGGCCGGGTCGAACTCCCATAAGTTGAAAGCCCGTTGTTGACACAGGAGGATCTGGCGGAAGAGCATGACCTGGACTATGTTCACAAGCTTGACTTTCTTGCCTATCATGTTCCGGATACACTTCTGGAGTCCGTCCAGCTCCACCGATGAGCCCCAGGACAGGCCCTTCTCCTTCTAGGAAGTGAGCCGCGTGGGGATTCTGGATCGAAATTTGGGGGCTGCCACCCAGTTGGTGTCGCGCGGCTCGGTGATGTAGAACCACCCCGATTGCCACCCCTTTATGGTCTCCACGTAGGAGCCCTCGAGCCATGTAATGTTGGGCATTTTGCCCACCATGGCTCCGCCGCATTCCGCTTGTTGGCCACCTACTACTTCGGTTTGACGTTGAAGATCTTCAGCCACAGGCCGAAGTGGGGCCGGACACGGAGGAAAGCCTCGCACACGACAATGAACGCCGAGATGTTGAGGATGAAATTCGGGGCTAGATCATGGAAGTCCAACCCATAATAGAACATAAGGCCACGGACGAATGGATGGAGGGGAAACCCCAGTCCGCGGACGAAGTGGGTGAGGAAAACCACCCTTTCGTAAGGTTCCAGGGTAGGGACAATCTGCCCTGCGGCTAGCAGCCGGTGCGCGATATCCCCGGCTAAGTATTCGGCCCCGCGCAGCTTTTTGATGTCTCCCTCCGTAACGGAGGTGATGCGAACGTCGACAGAAACTTCAACGGCGTGAATAATTTTCCCCAATCTTTCACGGTGCAGAAAATAGCAATAAGTATTTCTTCTCGAAACTGCAGTAGCTATTATTTGCTCTTTCTAGCCTCCCGTATGTCCGAACAGAAACAACACCCAAATCAATTTGTGCAGCAGTGGAACCTTTATCCAGAATTAGGTTTACTAGATGCAAACCCAAACAAACAACATGCAAACCCTGCGAACAGCCGGAATCACATGGATGAGCACAAGTACTCACGTACAGATTAGAAGTCGCAGCCTCCAATCTTCATGCAAACACCCACAAAGTAATCGACTTTTTAACCAGCACTGCTCATACGGGGAGATACCCCGACTTGTTCATGTCGTGTTCCTCTAACCAAAAAATAATAACTCCCCGTACACGGCCGAAGCCGGCCTCTTATATAGGCAATGTAACAACCTGACCCAAACCGACTCAAAACAAGAAAAGAAATACAAGGACTCTCTCTTATCTTAACTAATTATTATAATTAACTAATTTAAAAATCCGGCAACGCTGATCACAAGAAGCCAAAATGAACTAGTACTTGCTTTGAGGTTCACGTACACTCAAGAATCATCCAATTGTTACATGGAGTCCGGAAGCATGGCTCAATCTCATCCTGTGGTACAATCTCACACAGGAAATCCCCAAAACGAAGCACAAAACTAGTAAGCTGTCTTCCAAAACTATCAGACTTGCTATTGTTGTCATCTCCAGAATGTTTTGTATTCGACTAGATTATCTCACGTATATTTTGTGACTCTCTCCCTCGGCGCAATGCCGGAACAATATATTTCGGTGGAACAACATCCAAACAATTACTGTGAATAATAGGCATGCTTGCATCATCCTCCCTTCCTTGAAAAGAAACCGTCCTCGGTTTTGACTTAGGCCTTGGAGATTTCTTCTTAAACACTTCCACAGTACACTTTATATTTTGTGCATCCTTAGGACAAATAGCATAGAACTCACCCTTATGCATAAAAGTGTACCTGTTTGTTCGCCCATGATGAAGAGCGTTAACATCATGCTGCCACGGACGTCCCAAAATAAGGCGACAAACATGTAGTGGCATAACGTCGCATTCCACCTTATCAACATATCCATCAACAGAAAAAGGAACCTTCACCCTATGAGTTACCTTCACTTTGCCAACATCATTTATCCACTTCATATAGTATGGTCTTGGGTGCTCCCATGTTGGCAAAGAAAAAGACTCCACCACATCCTTGCTAATCATGTTGCTAGCACTGCCGCCATCAATTATCAGTTTGCACACTTCTCCCTTGATGGTACATGCAGTTTGAAAAATACTCCGTCGTTGTCCTGGTTCAAAAATGACCTTGTCATCTCGCTGGACCTTATGTGCTAGCAAACTCTCCATATCAGGATCATCTTGAGGATAACACAGTATGGTATCACCATGACCTCTTTCGATTCCATCCTCTAACTTTGGCATCTCATCTTCATATTCTGAAATATATTATGCATCAACAAGTAGAACCCTTCATTGATTGGAACATTCATGCTTCATGTATCCACGTCCTCCACACTTGTGGCAAATAATATTGCGATGATGAGATGAAGTCGCATTAGATGAAACCTGAGAGACCTCCTTTGGCGTAGCCGCCACTTTGCTCTGTTCAATGCTTCCCGACTTATAAGAAGGAGTCGGTTTAGCACTAAACCCACCATCAATTGGGGAAGAACCACATGGCCCACTGTTGTAAGTTGGACGAGTCTCTGAAGCTTGCTTCTCCAATACCCAACGTTTAGCACGCTCCGCTTGATGAAGCAACTCATCAATATCATTATATTGCATTAAATCAACACGGTCACGAATCTTTTCTTCTAACCCCTTAAAGAAACGTACCATTGTCGCCTCCGCAGACTCACGCACAACTGTACGGATCATCAAAACTTGCATCTCTTTGTAGTACTCATCAACTGATTTTGTACCTTGCACTAGACGATGCAGTCTACTATGGAGCTGGCGAGTGTAATAAGCAGGCACAAAACGTTTCCTCATGATTCGCTTCATGTCAGTCCATGTCGCTGGTCGCTCATGAGTACGGTTCTTATTATCCCACCATACAAGAGCATACTCTGTAAATTCCATTGATGCAACACGAACCTTCTTCTCTTCAGAGTAGTTGTGACCATCAAAAATCTGATTTACGCGCATCTCCCACAACAAATATTTCTCCGGGTCTGCACAACGTCCTGAGAATTCATGTATGGTTATCTTGATTCGACCCAAACCATCATCCTCGTGGACACCATTGCCGCCATAGTCACGGCGCCGCCCAGCATGGCGGTGAGCCCCAGCATCATGCCGTGGTCTGTGAGGTAAGCCTCCACGGGCATCAGAATCCTCTGAAAAATCGCCATCATCATCGTTGTCGTGGTCACGACGTCGTCATGGTGAGCGGGACTGTCGGGGTGCCACATCTCTCGCCTGAAGGCGCCGAACTACTGCGGTGAGCCGATTAAGACTCTCAATCACCACCTGTAGACTATCAGTGCGCTGTCGGTCGCTGGCAGTCAAACGCTCGTTCAACCTGTCCTTGACGCCTACAATATTTGCAGAAAACTCCTCCACCCTTGTCCCAAGCTTCTTGTTGGCTCCCTTGATCACCATCAGATGAATACGCAAATCATCACTTATCTCCAAACCCTTTGGAAGCTCATCGACCTCCTCATGATCAGATTTGTCATGCTGCGAGTTCACCATCTTTCAAACAGTTGAATCAAATAGTAGGAAAAAAATTTGTACCGTGATCAACCTTGCTCTGATACCACTTGATGCGAACGTCGACAGAAACTTCAACGGCGTGAATAATTTTCCCCAATCTTTCACGGTACAGAAATGTCACAGCCCTAGAATTTGTTTGTAATTAGTTGCCTTTGAGAGCATCATGCATCATGTCTAAATTCTGAAAGTTAAATTCAGGTTAGTTGAAACCCTCAGAAGTCACTTCAGAAATAATCAACATTAAAATCTTTTCGAATAGGTCAAAGAAAATGTTCATGTTTCTCTTTGAAAATATTGGCCAGAACTAAAATTCAAACTAATATTTTCAGGAGCTCATAAATATTTATTTTGGGCATTTGGAATTAATTCAATAATTATTTGCATTGGATTTATATTTGATATATTTCAAATATGATCCAATAATTCTGGAAATTGTTGTGGGGCTTTATTAATGTCACTAGTCCATACAACAATTTACAGAAGCTCAAAAAAATGATTTGGGTTAAAAATCAAATCAAAACAGAGTTACAGAAAAGTAGAAAATAGAAATATAAAAAAACAGAAGAAAGCTTACCTCAGCTTACCTGGGCCACTGCTGGCCTGGCACTGTGCCAGCCCAGCCTACTGGCGAGCGCCAGTCATCCCCTACCTCGCGCCAGAAGGCAGGGGCGCGTGCTCGCCGTGCGCCGGCCACGCGCCGGCCACCTCCTGCCTCCCTTCCTGTCTCCCCGTCGCCCTGAGGACCCCACGCGACCCCCTTGACGCTCTCTCACTCTCTCTCGTTCTTTCCTCCTCCTCTATCACGCTCTCTCTCCCGAAGCCGAGCGGAGCCGTCACCGTCGTTCGCTGCCGCCGCAGCCACCGACCACCCCTCGCCCTACCGATGAGTCCCGAAGCTCCACCACGACGCCCTCGCCCTCCCCACCGAGCCATGCTTCGCCGGAGGCCCTGCATCGCTGCCATCGGGTCGTCTTCAACCTCGGCACCCGCCGGACGCCGTTCATCGATCCGTGCCGTCCAGGGCTTCCCCGGCCTCGACCTCGACTCCGTTCGACCCCTCTGTGAGCCTCCGTCGTTTTCCCCTTGTTTCCCCTCTCCAACCATTCCTCTAGCCGTGATTTTCGTCGGAGCCGAGAGCTCACGCCCGCCGGCCAGGTCGCCGTCGTGTCTACAGACGGCGTAGCTTGCGCCTGCGCGTCATCGTGCTCGGGTTGCTCCTAGGAGACGACCCTGACCACCAGCTGGTCCTACCGTGCACCGTAACACCGAACCCATGCGTGTCCGAACTTCGGCCGCCGCCTTTTCGATCGCTGCCATCGATCCTAGCCAATGCAGCTCTGGCCACCACCACTGGTCGACGCAGCTCGCTCCCAGGAGCACGTAGGAGCAAAACCTGCCTCAAACCGTGGGCTGTAGCGGAGTTCCGACGATCTCCGCCGCACGAAATGGTCGTCGCCGATGAAACTCCGACGACTGATGACGTGGGCGTCATTAGGCGCTAACCCAACCAGTTAACCACCCTAACAGCCACTGACAGCGGGCCCTACCACAGGGTCAAACCCAGTCAACATTAGGTTTAACCGGGTTTAGTCCTGTATCACTGACGTGTGGATCCCACATGTTAGGTTTGACCTAGAACAGCCCCGGTTGACCTGGTGACATCATGCTGATGTCATGCTAACGTAATAAAGCTTTTCTGGTGTTTTTATTAATTCAGGAAATTCCAGAAAATGCCCAAAACTTCAAAAAACATAGAAAATAATCTATAACTCCAATGAAAATAATTTATATATGAAAAATGAACAGAAAAATCCAAAGAATCTGTTTATGCCATGATCATGCATGTTTGAACAAGTTAACCTCACTCAATAGGACAAATGATGATTAGGGCAAATTATGAAATAACATTTGGAGTTGGAATTTGATCTTGTTTGAGCTCCACTTCAATTAAATTGGCTAGATATTGCATTAGGTCAATTCAGTACCTTAATATGTCATATCATTCATTCGCTTGTGCATTGCATTGATTGTGTCCTTTCTCTCTTTGCCGGTGGTTGTTCCCCCTCGGTAGATGTATGTTCCGACGATGAGTTTGATGACACCGATGAAGAGCTATACTATCTTTAGAAGTGCCAGGCAAGCAAAACCCCCTTGTTCATTCCGATACAATCCCACTCTCTCGCTCCTTCTCTCTTTTACTGCATTAGGACAACAACGATTCAACTGTTACTTGCTGCGGTAGTTGAACCCCTTATCCTCTGCATGACCTGTCATTGCCACAGTAAATAGATGAAACCCACTAGCATGAGTAGGAGTTGTTTGAGCCCTGATGTGCCTACTCATTCATGCTTGTTTGTCATGCTTGATGTGTCAGGTCTGATTCATCGGGGATGAATTGGAAAGTTGTGAACATGTCCTAATGTGTGCGAGCTAAGTGTGTTGAACACGATTTGGTAAAGGTATCGATGAGAGGCCATGTAGGAGTACATGGTGGGTTGTTTCATTGAGGCCTTCCCTAAGAACTGAGATCTGTATGTGTGATTTAAGAATCAGTTACTACCATACATTGGGCCCGAAACCAATGGACCCTCTAGGCTTCTTAATCACCCTAGTCCTCTGTCCAGGAGTTGCAACTAGTTTCTGGTGTTTGTAGGATATGTGTTGGCGGTCGTGCGTAGCGCTAACCCCAGGGGTGGGCTATGTTGCGGTAGATACACCATGGCCGGGTATACCGGGCACCCGTTTGGTGTCTCGGAACCCTGTACACATCGTTCGGGGCCGTATGTGGAAACCTCGGCCGGACTCCCTGCGGATGGAACCTGGATAGGCGATAAACCTGGACTAGAGACTTGAGTGTTTAGGTAGGCCGTGGCCGACACCCTCGTTGGGCTTCCGCTTGAAGGTTGCCGAGTACATGTCATGTAAACGGCGGTAAGTGGTGAGAGCGTGTGTGAAGAAGTACACCCCTGTAGGGTTAACATCATCTATTCAAATAGTCGTGTCCGCGGTAAAGGACTGCTTGGTTGCCTATACAGTTCATAGACAAGTGAAAGTGGATACTATAAAATGCGCAAGATAAGCGTGAGTGCTATGGATGGCGTTCTCGTGGGAAGACGGGAGCGGATCCATAGTGGTGTATATAAGCGTGAGTGCTATGGATGGCGTTCTCGTGGGAAGACGGGAGCGGATCCATAGTGGTGTAGTGATATGGTGAATATGTGGACTCGTGTGCGCCACCTCAAAGAGTTACTTGCAGTCGTAGTTCAGGATAGCCACTGATTCAAAGCTGGCTTGCTGCTGTTAAACTCCACCACCCCCCTTTGTTGATACTGATGCATATGTAGCTAGTTCTGATGTAAGTCTTGCTGGGTACATTTGTACTCATGTTTGCTTATGTTATGTTTGTAGAGAGACTTCAGTCTCACTAGTAGTTCCACGTGGACTTCGACGTTTAGCTTGGTACCTCATCTACGATCTTGTTCCCTCGGCAGGATCTGGTAGATAGTTAGGCTTCTTAGCCTTTTTCATTTGTAGATGTCTATACTCAGACATGTTGAACTTCCGCATGTTCTTGATTTGTATGCTATGATTGTTGGGACATGAGACCCATGTTTGTAATATCTCGCTCCTCGGAGCCTAATGAATAAATGCTTGAGTCGTAGAGTTATGTTGTGATGCCATGTTGTATTTACACATATCGAGCATATTGTGTGTATGATTGAAATGCTTGGTATGTGTGGTATCCGACAATCTAGTTGTTTATCCTT
Organism: Triticum urartu; assembly: GCF_003073215.2. NCBI lineage: Eukaryota > Viridiplantae > Streptophyta > Magnoliopsida > Poales > Poaceae > Triticum > Triticum urartu. The sequence continues at coordinate 606,391,732 of NC_053028.1, forward strand.
GGCAGCCTCTCTTATGGGGAAATGTAGTCTAGTGCTTCCATGAGCCATAGTAGTCCGCTACAGCCCGGTTCACCGGAGTCCTACTAGCCCAGCACTACTCCTCGGGACACTTGACTGGCCGGCATGTGTTTCACTTCATTCCTGTGTTTGTCCCGTCGAGGAAATGTCACACGGTGACATCCGGAGTCCTGCCTAGCCTGCTACAACCCGGGTTCCCGGAGTCCTGTTAACCCAGTGCTACAGCCCGGATTCACATGCTGCTGACCGACATGCTCGATGTGATTCATGTATGCCTGTCCCCATAGGTTGGTGCCGCTTTGGGTTCACGACTAGCCATGTCGGCCCGGGTTCTCTATCATATGGATGCTAGCGACACTATGATATACGTGAGCCAAAAGGCGCAAACGGTCCCGGGCCATGGTAAGGCGACACCCGTGGGAATACCGTGCATGAGGCCGCAAAGTGATATGAGGTGTTACTGGCTAGATCGATGTGACTTGGAATCGGGGTCCTGACAAGAAAATAGCAATAAGTATTTCTAGCCTCCCATACGTCCGAACAGAAACAACACCCAAATCAATTTGTGCAGCAGTGGAACCTTGATCCAGAATTAGGTTTACTAGATGCAAACCCAAACAAACAACATGCAAACCCTGCGAACAACTGGAATCACATGGACGAGCACAAGTACTCACGTACAGATTAGAAGTCGCAGCCTCCAATCTTCATGCAAACACCCACAAAGTAATCAACTTTTTAACCAGCACTGCTCATACGGGGAGATACCCTGACTTGTTCATGTCGTGTTCCTCTAACCAAAAAAATAATAACTCCCCGTACACGGCTGAAGCCGGCCTCTTATATAGGCAATGTAACAACCTGACCCAAACCGACTCAAAACAAGAAAAGAAATACACGGACTCTCTCTTATCTTAACTAATTATTATAATTAACTAATTTAAAAATCCGGCAACGCTGATCACAAGAAGCCAAAACGAACTAGTACTTGCTTTGAGGTTTATGTACACTCAACAATCATCCAATTGTTACATGGAGTCCGGAAGCATGGCTCAATCTCATCTTGTGGTACAATCTCACACAGGAAATCCCCAAAACGAAGCACATAACTAGTAAGCTGTCTTCCAAAACTATCATACTTGCTGTTGTTGTCGTCTCCAGAACGTTTTCTATTCGACTAGATTATCTCATGTATATTTTGTGACTCTCTCCCTCGGCGCAATGCCGGAACAATATATTTTGGTGGAACAACATCCAAACAAATACTGTGAATAATAGGCATGCTTGCATCAGGAGGAGACCATCCACTTGCCTCCCGCTCCGGACATGTTTGGAGAGGGTTGAGGAGAAGGATGTGGACTCGGGCGCTGGAGCTCGAGTACGCGAGAATGGATGAGCAATTATTTTAAAAAAGTGTTCTCAGAAACGAGCTATCACGCGTGGAGATCAATGGCTTTCAAGCCAAATGATCAATCTTATGGCCACATTCATGGCATAGTTTGTTCAAATGATCTCATATTTTGCACAAGGGTGCATATTAGAATGGCAAACAATATTGCCTAAGGAACTTTTCATTTTCTTTGAACGAAAAAACCATTTTCCATTTTTCGAGTGCCCAAAAGGAGGTTTTTTTGTGAAGGACCTCCCAAATTGTTGTTGCAAAAATGGACCAAATAAATTTTCTAAAATACTAGGACATATTTAATGCACAATTGACAAAATGGTTGGGTGTAAAAAGTTTTGATCCACCTCTCATGAAAAAGACAAATTTTCGCCAATTCAGTTGGAAGCGGGTCAAATTTGAACTGTAGTTGCCTTGTAGTTTGCTATTTATTTTTTCCAAAAAATCATTTCTAGGTACATAAGTATCTATTTAATCAGAGAAACAACAAAAAAATTCCAAGATTCAACCACTAGCTAGGAACGGTCATTCCCGCCGTTTTGACCGCATTTTGAAACGGACATAAATAATTCAAAAAAATCAAAAAAATGGAAAACCTTCGCATTGTGTCATTATATGTTGCCAAGTTCCCAGAAAAAATAACAAACTTGTAATACGACAATTATTTTAAAAAAGTGTTCTTAGAAACGAGCTATCACGTATGGAGATCAATGGCTTTCAAGCCAAATGATCAATCTTATGGCCACATTCATGGCATAGTTTGTTCAAATGATTTCATGTTGTGCACAAGGGTGCATATTGGAATGGCAAACAATGTTGCCTAAGGAAGTTTTCATTTTCTTTGGACGAAAAAACCATTTTCCATTTTTTGAGTGCCCAAAAGGAGGTTTTTTTGTGAAGGACCTCCTAAATAATTGTTGCAAAATTGGACCAAATAAATTTTCTAAAATACTAGGACATATTTAATGCACAATAGACAAAATGGTTGGGTGTAAAAAGTTTTGATCCACCTCTCGTGAAAAAGAAAAATTTTCGCCGATTTAGTTGCAAGCGGGTCATATTTGAACTGTAGCTGCCTTGTAGTTTGCTATTTATTTTTTCCAAAAATCATTTCTAGGTACATAAGTATCTATTTAATGAGAGAAACACCAAAAAAATTCCAAGCTTCAACCACTAGCTAGGAACGGTCATTCCCGCCGTTTTGACGGCATTTTGAAACGGGCATAAAAAAATGAAAAAAATAGGAAACCTTCGCATTGTGTTATTATATGTGGCCAAGTTCCTAGAAAAATAACAAACTTGTAATACTGCAATTATTTTAAAAAAGTGTTCTCAGAAACGAGCTATCACGTATGGAGATCAATGGCTTTCAAGCCAAATGATTAATCTTATGCCCACATCATGGCATAGTTTGTTCAAATGATCTCATATTGTGCACAAAGGTGCATATTGGAATGGCAAACAATGTTGCCTAAGGAAGTTTTGATTTTCTTTGGACGAAAAAACCATTTTCCATTTTTTGAGTGCCCAAAAGGAGGTTTTTTTGTGAAGGACCTCCCAAATAATTGTTGCAAAATTGGACCAAATAAATTTTCTAAAATACCAGGACATATTTAATGCACAATTGACAAAATGGTTAGGTGTAAAAAAGTTTTGATCCACCTCTCGTGAAAAAGACAAATTTCCATCGATTCAGTTGGAAGCGGGTCAAATTTGAACTGCAGCTGCCTCATAGTTTGCTATTTATTTTTTCCAAAAATCATTTCTAGGTACATAAGTACCTATTTAATCTTAAATACATGGTTTGGTGGTGATACGTCGAGGTTTGGGCGGTGGCCGAGGGCCCCAACTCTAGAGCGCGTAAACTCGCATGCCCGCCGCGTGGTCACCGCGTGACCGTGGCGTTTCCATGTGTTCTGGGCGGCCTAGGCATGTCTAGTGGGTTGGGCACTCCCCAAGTAGGTGTTAGGAAGAAAATTACAACATAAGATTCTCACGAGGAGACCGATCAATGCTCAAACATGAATTAGCAGCCAAGTGTTTGATTAGTGGTACGGAAAATGTACATGGCTAATGGGCGTGAGTTTTGGATGAGCATGATCAGTTACTAAGAAGACCGCCTTCCCAAATTTTCAGGGCAAAAGGAGGATCCTAGGTGGTATTTTCTTTGCAAAGTACCACACTAGACATAAATACGAATGTTGCAGCTGGGCTCAAAATAATGAATGGATTGAGCTGGCATTTGGTGTAGGATGGTTATTTGGGCATGGGAAAGCACTGTAGAAAATGGATACTATTTGGATGTGCCAAAGTGGTACTTCCTTCACAAAGTGCTGCTCTGAACAGAATAGGAAAATGAATATTGTTGAATTATTTTTGAACTAGGCAAGGAAGGTTTTTGACATATTTGATGAAGATATGATCCAAACAATTTATGAGAATTTTTTGGGAATTTTTGGAATAACAAAAATATATGTTGCTTCACAACCTAGGGCAAAAATTGACACATGGACATGACACATAGGCAAAACTGATGAGATCGCGCCTAGTCATCGCAACCCACCATAATTTACAAGGCTATGACCATCTATATTGGTCGTTAACAACTAGAAATAAGGCAGCGGACTAGCGTTGTTTGCTTTATGACCATTTCATGTAAGGAAATTACGACCTTTCTGACCAAAATGGTCGCAATGGTTTAGGGTTTGGAGCCCCCCGAACAGCTTTTGACCAATTGGTCTCAAATGGTCATAGATCTATGACCAATTCTTTCAGGGTCACTGACAGAAGATCACTAGTTGACATATTTCTTGTAGTGTCACCATGGAGGAACGAAAGGGGTGCCACGGCAACGACAATGGAAATGGTGCCACAACAACATTCTGATGATCTGACAATTCATTGAGATACCGGTGCAAAAGAGCAAGTGTGCGGATGTGCGGAACATGCTAGAGATGGTGGGGTGATCCCGGTTACCGGGTTCCCATGAGTCGACGCATGGAAAACGAGGAGGACCGAGCAATGACAACTCGAAGACGGTGCAAACACAAGAATCTCATACAACACACATGCATTCGTTCACGAGCGGTCGTCTCGGGGTTATACCTTCGAAGCATGCGTTTTTAGAGCGGATCGGGTTTGATGCGGTGTAGGGGAAGTAGAAGTTCTCGGGACGGTCGTAGTGGAAATAGTGGCACACGTTTCATAGTCATACACATTCCATCGATGTTCGGGGTCACAATGAGGAACTTGACATCCACGGGGTCTTCGAGGGTCGACGGTAGTCGTTCATGTTGTAGTCGGACTGGAGGAATGCACTGGTAGCTGTACGTTGGTCGAAGAGGAACTTGGCGCAACTAGGGTCTTCGGATCATCGTTGTACTTGGCGTCCGATGCTGTACTTGGTGAAATCTTCGGAGATGGATAGTGGTACTTGGCATTCCACGAGAACAATAGTGGTACATGGTCTTCGCTTTATAGTCGGACTTGATGGATCCGGGGGCTCCGGGCATCGTGGTACTTGGGGTCTCGGTCTTGGCGACGATAGTCATACATGGCTCGTAGTGGTACTTGGCGAATCTAGAAACGGTCTTGACCATCCGGCGAGACGACATGGTCCAGGGCAGTCTCGATTCTTGACGGTCTTAGCGATCCAAAGTGGCACAAGTGAGAGGCACATCCACAGAGACTTTATACTTGGGCTCCAAGTAGGACTTGAGGGTCTCGGTCAGGAGCACTCGTACAGAGAAGTGCCTGCATGCAAGGCGATGCAGCACGAACATGAGGTGAAGAAGATGGCAGCAACACGATCTCTGGCGAGAAGGCGAAGTAGAGGAGGCCGGGGTCGAGCACGGGGAGGCTGGACGCCGGCGGGGCTCTCCAGCCGGCGCGTCAGATGGCGAAGCAGGCGGGGCTTGAGTGGCTAGCGTGGGACTCCGGCGACGAAGGAGCTCCGGGAAGAAGACGACATCGGGGAAGGCCGTGATAGGAGGTTGCCGCTGGGTGTCGGGGCTTGAGGAAGAGCATGGGCCCGGCGGCAGGTCGAGGAGGCAGGGTAGCAGGCCAGTGGCGGGGCTTGACGGATCCAGGCAAGGTTGCCAGTAGCAGAACCTGCGACATGGCCGGGTTTTGGCTGTCGACGGCTCTGGTGGCTGGCGCGGTCGATGGAGGAGGCAGACGGCGGGTCAGGTGCGGGAGGCAAGGACGAGACGTGGTGATGGAGGTCGCTAGCGGAGGGATCAGGCGCGGGGATGGTGTGCGTGTGTGGGTGTGCGAGGGACTGAAAAGGGGGAGAATGAGGGAGAGATGGCGGCTGAGGGAGTCCTGGATTAGGGGTTATCCGGACAGCCGGACTATATCCTCTGGCCAGACTGTTGGACTATGAAGATGCAAGATTGAAGACTTCGTCCCGTGTACGGATGGGACTCTCCTTGGCGTGGAAGGCAAGCTTGGCAGTACGGATATGTAGATCTCCTTCCTTGTAACCGACTCTGTGTAACCCTAGCCCCCTCTGGTGTCTATATAAACCGGAGGGTTTACCCTCTTCGATCTCGTGGTAGATCAACTCTTGTACTACTCATATTATCAAGAACAATCAAGAAGGACGTAGGGTATTACCTCCATCAAGAGGGCCCGAACCTGGGTAAACATCGTGTCCCCTGCCTCCTGTTACCATCCGCCTAGACACACAGTTTGGGACCCCCTAGCCAAGATCTGCCAGTTTTGACACCGACAGCAGCGCTGCGGGAGGGAGATTGTCGGGGGTTGGGTGCGACATATGCCAATGGATGGCTTATCATGGTGGGAGCAAGTAGAACATTGCCGGTGCCTGGAAGCGGGATAAGGCGTAGACACGAACGCCGCCGTACTTTACCCAGGTTTGGGGCTCTCCTAACAGATAACACCCCTTGTCCTGCTCTGCGGGGTCTCCGCGTGATCACTAAGGCACTAGTGAGTACAATCGTGCTCCTAGAGCTGTATGCTAGAGGTAGAAGAAGGCAAGGCCTCCTTTCCTCTTTCCCTAGGTGTGAGTCTAATTCTAACAGGTTCAAACCCTTTGCATGGGTGCCCTGGGGGGGTTATATAGGCCTACCCCCCGGGGGTACAATGGTAATCTGGCCGGGTATGGGTCCTGGCTGTCAGTCTCTCTGGTCGCCGGCTTCTCCGCCGATTGCTGGGGCCCACCGCCTGGTGGGCCCCGCCGGCTGGTCTGGTACGGAGTCGACAGGCCGCCTCCGCCGGTCACGGGTCTTGCCGGCTGCGGATTTCTGTTGCCGTGATGCTAATGATGCTTGCTTGGTCAGGGGAGCGTGGCTACAGTCCCGCCGCCTGGTTAATGGTGCTTGCTTGATCACTGTAACCACCCCGCGTCTTATCTGGTTAATGGTGTGTGCGGCCCCGAGGAAGGAACGGGCCGACTGCTGGGAGCTGGCCTCCCTCGGGTCCGACTGGTGAGGCACCCGCCGTCTTCCGGGCTCTCGCTGACCGGCAGGGCCCATCGTCCTCGGGCCGTACCAACAAGCGGCCGTGGGAACTGGGCTTCGCCTGTCAGGAATGATGTCAGGAGCGGAGTGGCAACAATGCTGCGTCGGGCGGAGATCTCCGCCTGTACGGAGCACTGTGGCCACGCCCGGCCCTGGATACGGGGGGATGGGCTACACTGCAGCCACTCCTTGTCTTGTCTTCTTAATGGGGGGCGCAGACTTTGAGGGCGCCATGGGACGACTGCTAGGAGCGGGCCTCTCCGGAGGCCGTCTGCTAGGAGTTGGCCTGTCTTGGAGCCACCTTCTCGAGCATGGCCGCCTTCCGGGAGTCGGCCGCTCGGCTAGCCGGCCGCCAGAAAGCGGAGCTCTATCTTGACGTCTTGAGGGGCACAGCCGGCCCTGATGTCTTGAAAGGTTCTGGGGCTCGGGTTAGGCTACCCGTGGCCCATTACTCTGACAGTAGTCCCCGAAGCTGGTTAGGCGCCGCGGCTGATGAGCCAAGGAGCCTCAACTGTTTCCTCCTCCGGGTGCTCTGAAGGAAGCCTCATTTGGCTCCTGGGAAGCCGGTTGGCAGGAGTCGGATACGTCCAGTCGGATCTTTCTGGAATTTCGAATGCAACGGCGGGAACCAGGTGGCGTGCTAGCTAAGCTTCTCGGCCCGCCGCCTGTCGTGGGCACGCCACATGGCGCTAGCCAGCCAGGCCGGCCTGCAAGCCCACGCGCGTGATGGGACGTGTCTGCAGGCTAGGCCCGCCACCATTGGGCCTCGGAGCGCGAGTGGATCTGCTGCGGCCGAGGCGGGCGGTTGTGTTTCCCCGCGGAGTTACTGCGTGTAGTAACTCGCACGATAAAGGTGGGGACGTGGGGTCGTGGGCACAGTTAATCCCACGATCCCACGCCCGCCCCCTCGGCTTCATAGCCCGTAGGCTATAAGTAGGGGAAGGAGAGGGAGCGGCGGAGCACGCGTGCCCCTCCACCCCGCTCTTGCCTCCTTCTTCCTCTCGCCACAGCTCCCCCAAGCCATGCCGGAGCACTGCCGTAGTTCCCAGCTCCCTCGCTGCGTCCTTTCTTCGTCGAGCTCTCCATGGCGCACGAGCGAGGAGGAGGCTAGGATGGGTCCAACGTCAATGGGGACCACATCACTTTCCTCCGCGAGACGCGGCGTCTTCCCGGCGCGGGCCTTGTGAAGGCACGCGTGCCGCCGAAGGGGCAGATCTCGCCGGCGCCGAGAGAAGGCAAGTGGGTCGTCTTCCACTCACACTTCATCCGCGGCTTCGGCCTGCCGACGAGCGGCTTCCTCCATTCGTTTCTCGAATTCTATCACCTCCAGCCCCATCACATCACGCCCAACACCGTGAGGCTCCTGGCCGGCTTCATCACGATGTGCGAAGGCTACCTCAGCATCCTCCCCACCATCGAGCTGTGGGGAGCTTTCTTCTACACCAAGCTAGGCACCTCCATTTGGGAGGTGGCTGCCCAGTGTGGCGCCTTCATCGCGGTTCACCGACTGTCGCTGACGAACGCATTTCCCACCATCAAGCTATCACAGTCGGTCAAGATGTGGCAGCAATCCTACTTCTACATGGAGAACGTGGACCTGGCCTCCGACTTCGTCAACCTACCGGCCTACGTAGCCGGCCCGCCTGCCGAGCCCCGGCCAGCCAGGGCTACAAGCCGAAGCCGGTATCAGCAGAGGGCGCCGCCGCCAACAAACGGCTCCGGGAGCTGACTGAGATCGAAGGCCTCAAGGCATCCGACTTGCCGGTCACCTTCGTTGAGCGCCGGGTTCTCCTGCTCCAAGGTCGGCCGCACCTGATCAGCCGGATGAGCGGGCATCGCGACCCGTGCCGGCTGAGCACCAAGAAGATGCAGGCTGCCGAGGTCGCGAACTTGGTGAACGATATCTCCGGCCTCAAGCTGGATGGGTCTTGGAGCTTCGGCAAGTGGCCATATTCTCGCACCGACCCGCCTCCTGCGGTAAGTTTTCCAACTCTTTCTTTTTGATACTCGTCTTAGTCTTGATCTTGGTCTTGATCAGCCGGCCTCTCATCATCTGAAACAGATCTATATGTCAGACGCAACGGCCGCCACCGTAGGGGCGGGTGGCGACTATCAACGGACCGGGTGGTGAGTGACGTGGATGACCCCGACTTGGGGGCGGCCGCTTTGGAGGACACCGTGATAGGCGGCGTCTACAAAGTAGGCGGCTCCAAAGAAGCCGGCATCAAGACCTGGCCTGATGATGAGGAGGAGGAGGAAGAGCCGCGCCCTGCGTGGGGCGCCAGTATGGCGGACGCGGGCCCCTCCGTTGAGCCGACTGCTCGAGGCGGCACACGTAAGCGTAAGCAAGGCGCCGTCTTGTTCGGCAGCGCGCCGAAGAAGGCCAAGAATCCAGCCGCCGCGACCAGGCGCAAACAGGCCGCAGCGAAGGCGGCCAAGTACAAGAAGCTCCCAAAGGCGCCTCCTATGGTGTCGGTGTAAGTATCTTTCACTTGTGTTCTTCTCTCTCGTTGATTCTTTCTGAACTTCCTTTGTTTTATTTCTTGATTTTAGGCTCCGCTCTCTCTTAAGAAGTCGGCCCCCGCCTCCATCGTGGGGTCGGCGGAGACTTCCACGACCACCCGATGAATCGATCCGGTCGCCGACCTTTGGGAGGCGACGGAGCGAAACACGCAGGAGGCGCGCGAGGAGCGGGAAGCCGCCCGCCTGGAGAAGGCGAAGGTGGACAAGGTGGAGGCCGCCGCTTTGATGAAGCTGGCGGAGGCCGAGGCTGCCGCCACGGCGAAAAAGCAGGCCGAGGAAGCCGCGCGCCGTCAGTTGGCGATATTCGTCGCCCCCTGAACTCCGCGCCGCCACCACCAGAGTTCGTGGCACCGATTGGGGGAGCTGGAGACAAGCACCCGATCATGGAGAGGGACGGCGGCGATGTCGTCATGCCGGACGTAATCGTTCCCCCACCACCACCCTCCGAGGATGCGCGGGACAAACAACTGACTGACCCACCGGCGCCACCAGCCGGAGACGAGCTGGTGACAGGCCCAACTCCTGAGGTCCGCACACCCTCGCGCCGTCGATTTGCAAAAGCGACCTTGGCGCCACGCCCACTGGAGACCAGTGCCGTGAGCTCTTCGATCTCGGACGCCGAGGCGACCAGCGTCGCGCCCACTCGGTGGGTGCGGGGAGGCGAGACGGGCCCTTTGAACAAGGCAATCCTGGACATCCACGCCAAGCTCCGCGCAGAGGCCGACGCACTCAAGCATTACAACAATGCATTCCTAGAGTCGCGAGCAGCCATCCGGTTATGCTTCTTGCTTATTTTCTTTTAATTCTTGTACTGCTTCGTGGGGGCGTGCCAACGCACCCACTCGGTGTAGTTTTCGGCCGGCTGCTGAGCAGGCGGCTCGGAACTTTAATTGGCAAGCTCGGAGTACTGATACTGTCCGATATCTTTGCTGCAGGATTATCATTACCTCCATGTGGCTGCCTTCAACTCCAAAGTCCAGGAGTCGGATCAACGGGCCGTCGACTTGTCGGAGAGCCGGAGTAAGTCTTTTTCTTTCTCTGTAGGGGCGCGCTGGCGCACCCGCGGGCTGTAGCCCCCGAGATTCGGGCCAACTGCTAAGCAGTCGGGCCGGATCTTCCTGGCAACTGCTTTTCTTCTCTGTTGATATTTGATAACTTCTTTCTCCGTGGGGGCGCGCTGGCGCACCTGCGGGCTGTAGTCCCCAAGATTCGGGCCGACTGCCGAGTAGTCGGACCGGATATTCCTGGCAACTACATCTCTCTTTGTTGATTGTTGATGTCCTTTTCTTATTCTACTTTTGTAGAGGCCAACGCCACCCTTCAGCAGCAGCTGAGCGAAGCCAACACCGCTCTGCATGCCAAGGAGGCGGACTACAACAAGCTGGCCGAGGAGCGTGATCGGTTGGTCACGCAACTGGCGTAGCAGGCGGAGCTTCTGAAGAAGGCCCAGAAGGAGGCAGAGGACAAGGAGGCAGGTCTCCTTGCTGAGTTCGAGATCGAGCGCTCTTCCTGGACCGACAAGGAGGCAATGCTGATAGCCGGCTTTGGCGAGATTGAAGACATGGTCGATGGTAAGCTGCCTTCTTTACTCTTTCTTCAAGCCGCCGGCTTTTGAACGAGTCGACTTCTTGTTTCTGATCTGACTCTTTGCTTTTTTGTCTGAGCAGACTTCTTCCCAGGTCACTCTGGTGCTGCCAACCAGGCTATTGAGGCCGATCGCAAAGGACGGAGGGCAGAAGGTGAGGAGATCGCCGCCAACACCCCCCCCACTCTTCGCGAGCAGCTTCTCAACATCTAGGCTCGTCTTTGGCCATCGGATGCTGCGCCGCCTTCAGTGTGTCGGCGCCCAGGCGATCTCCGCCCTATGGCCCGACATGCCAGATCCGCGCACACCCAACCGGACTGCCGACTGGCTGGAGGTGGCGGTCGGGCGCCTTGAGGCATGGAAGGGCTCCTCTGCCTAGGCCGGAGCATGCTGGGCCTTGGAGTTCGTCAAGGCGCGGCACCCTGGGCTAAATCTAGCCCAGTTGACCACGTTTCGACAGGAAGCCCATGAGGAGCTAGTGGCAGTGGAGGGTGATCTTGTCAAGCAGGCGGCGGCAATTGCCGAGTACACCACCACCAGCATCTTCATCCAGGAGCTGGCTGAGAACGGTGCCAAGGCACCACCAGAGTGGTTCGGGCTGAACCCGGAGGATGGAGAGGACTCGGCCGAGGTGATTAACTCCAGCGACGAGGGAGAATATGAAGAGGAGGAGGAAGGTGAAGAGGAGGAAGGTGAAGAGGAGGCGCCAGAGGTCGCAGCGGACGGCCAGCATCAAATCAACCACGCCTCTAACAACGAGCCACGCCCAAGCGAGCCGGCTGCTGCCGAAGGTGATCAAGCGGAGACTGACCAGCCGGCCGCTCAACCAGCCGGCACCACCGACTCCACCATTCCGCCGAACCCGTCTGCTGCTTCCTAGGCTGCCATTTTACCTTCGTTTCTTCCTGCTTATCAGTCTCGACAAACTTGTTAACTTCGCACAATTCCACCCCCGGGGTGTATTTCAAACTCTTGTTGGATGTCGGCCAAGGGCCTTTTGATGTGTAAATATTTTTGTCGAGTACTATCTTTCCTTGCTTTCTGCTCTTTGGCTTTTTTCCTCTGCCGCCTTCCCTCGGTTCTCGTCTTGCTAGCCGAACAGCCGTTCCACGGACTGTGGCTGGGTCAAGTACTTAGCCACTTTCGGGAAGGCAAGTACTTAGCCGATTAGAGTTTTCTAGCAAGTTAGGTATGAGCCGGCCGGCCGGCTGGGAAGCCGTCTTGGACTATGTGTATGCTTTTGGGTCCTTAGCCATTTTCATGCAGACACCCTTTCTGCCTTAACTCCTGTCGAGCGAACAGTCACTCTGCGAGCTGCGGCTTCTGGCAGGAGAAAGCTTAGGTGCCAACTCATTACTTGTTCGGCTAGAGGAAGCATTTCATAGTACAAGGCAGCAAGTCCCCGGGTCGACTGGTCGAACCCGGTGCCAGACGGACTAATGAAATAACAAAAATGACAGGAGTAATACTTATCATATAGATAAAAGACGACAAAGGGCTAGGCAATGGGAATGGTCTTGAGTGCAGAAGCCGGCTGATGTGGCTTTGAACAAAAATTCTGGCACCCTTTGCATTTTTGGACCAATCCTTGGCGTCTTCTAGAGCAGTCGACCAGAAAAAACCGTGGCAGAAAGCTTTGGCCACGAGTGCTCTTGAAGCTGCGTGGTGTCCACACTCGCCTTGATGGATATCTTTGAGGATTGCTTGTCCTTGCTCCGGCTCTGCGCAGTGCTGATAGACACCAGTGACACTGCGCCTCACAAGCTCTCTGTTGACTATGGTGTACGCTGCTACCCGGCGTTGCACTTGCCGGGCCGAGATCTCATCAGTCGGCAGCTCTTTTGTCACCAAAAAGTTGAGGATGGGCTGAGCCCATGAAGGTGCTGCAATTTCTTCGGCTGCTAGGACTGCTACTTGCACGAGGGCGGTTGGGTTGGGAGGTGGCGGGTTGGAGTCGGCTGCCACTTGCTGAGTCGATGAAGTCCCCGGGCCAACTGCCGCAGTCTTCGGGTCGCCTGCCGAATTCCCCGTGCCGGCTGCTGGGGTCCTCATGTCGGATCTGACTGCTTCAGGAGGAACCGACACAAAGATGGAATCCGACTCTGGCGATGGTCTGACAGACGGCTTGAGGAGGTGTTGCAGGGCGACGCCGGCTGGTATTGCTTGCCGGGTGGAGCCGATTCGTGCCAAGGCGTCAGCTTGCTCATTGTCATTTCTTGGCACATGGAGGAAATCGCACCCTTCGAAGTATCCGCTGAGGTGCTAGACGAGGAAGCGGTAGCTTGCCATGTTTGCATCCTTGGCGTCCTAGTCACCAGACAACTGCTGGACCACCAGGTCGGAATCTCCATAACATAGGATCCGGCAAATGCCAAGTTCCTTGGCAAGTCAGAGCCCGTGAATGAGTGCTTCGTATTCATCAATGTTGTTGGAGGCGACAAAGTGAATTTGCAGCACATATCTGAGCTTGTCGCCTTTGGGAGAGGTGAGGATGATGCCGGCTCCCAAACTGGTGCGCATCTTGGAATCTGGCGCTGGCGGCAGGTACTGGGTCTCGGCCCAGTCAACGAGGAAGTTGGCCAGTGCTTGTGACTTGATGGCGGTGCGAGGCTGGTAGTAGATGGTGTAGGGGGCCAAATCTATGGCCCATTTGGCCACTCGGCCAGAGGCATCTCGGCTTCCAATGATCTTGGCAAGTGGAGCTGTGTAGACCACAGTGATGGGGTGTTCTTGGAAGTATGGCTTTAGTTTCTTGGCAGCAAAGTACACGCCATAGCACATCTTCTGGTAGTGGGGGTAGTTCTGCTTGGAGGCGGACAACACTTCACTCAGGTAATACACCAGCCTCTGGCCTAGTAGAGCTCTGCCTTCTTCCTTGCGTTCCACTACTATGACCGTGCTGACCACCCGGCTGGTGGCAGCGATGTAGAGGAGCATGGGCTCCTTAGGAGTCGGTGCTGCCAGGACAGGCAGAGTGGTCAACATCTTCTTGAGCTGGAGAAAAGCTTCATCCGCCTTGTCGTTCCACTCGAAGAAAGTGGTCTTCTTCATGAGCTGGTACAGGGGAAGAGCCTTCTCGTCCAGCCGACTGATGAAACGGCTGATGGATGCCAAGTAGCCGGTAAATGTTTGCACGTCCAGCAGTGGGGTGGGCACCTCTATCCTCTCGATGGCCTTGATCTTCACAGGGTTGCACTCTATGCCGCGCTCTGAGACCAGAAAGCCAAGGAGCTGGCCGACTGGCACTCCAAAGACGCATTTCTCCGGGTTGAGCTTGATCTGAAATCGGCGCAAGTTCTCAAAGGTCTCCTTGAGGTCTTCTAGTAGCATTCCTCGCTTCTCCGTCTTCACTACCACATCGTCCACATAGACGTGGGCGTTTCTGCCGAGTTGCTTGAGGAGACACTTCTGCATGAAACGCTGAAATGTGGCGCCGGCATTTCTCAAGCCGAACGTCATGGTCAGGTAACAGAAGGCTCCGAATGGCGTGATGAAGGCGGTCTTTAGCCTGTCGACCGGGCTTAGCTTGATCTGGTGATACCCTGATTATGCATCCAAAAAGCTCAATAGCTCGCATCCGGTTGTGGAGTCAATCACTTGGTCGATTCTCGAGAGAGCAAATGGGTCTTTGGGGCATGCTTTGTTGAGGCTGGTATAATCAATACACATGCGCCATGGCTTGTTTTTCTTCAGAACTAGGACCGGGTTGGCTAGCCACTCTGGAAAGAATACTTCCATGATGAAGCCGGCTGCTAGAAGCCGGGCTATCTCTTCTCCAACAACTCTTCTCTTCTCCGACAAGCGGCGCAAGGGCTGCCTGATTGGTTTGGCATCGGAACGGACGTGTAGCTTGTGCTCGACGAATTCCGTCGCAACACCCGGCATGTCCTTGGGAGACCTGATACGTCCATTTTGCATCATGCTTTTATATCGATATTTATTGCATTATGGGCTATTATTACACATTATGTCACAATATTTATGCCTATTCTCTCTTATTTTACAAGGTTTACATAAAGAGGGAGAATGCCGGCAACTGGGATTCTAGGCTGGAAAAGGAGCAAATATTAGAGACCTATTCTGCACAGCTCCAAAAGTCCTGAAACTTCACGGAAGTCATTTTCAGAATATATAAAAAATACTGAGCGCAAGAAGTTCCGGAGGGGGGCCACCCCCTGCCCACGAGGGTGGGGGGCGCGCCCTACCCCCTGGGTGCGCCCCCTTCCTCATGGGCCCCCTGGTGGCCCTCCGATGCCCATCTTCTGCTATATGGAGTCTTTCGATGAGGAAAAAAAATCATAAGCCAGCTTTCGGGACGAGACTCCGCCGCCACGAGGCAGAACCTTGGCGGAATCAATCTAGGGCTCCGGCGAAGCTGTTCTGCCGGGGAAACTTCCCTCTGGGAGGGGGAAATCATCGCCATCGTCATCACCAACGATCCTCTCATCGGGAGGGGGTCAATCTCCATCGACATCTTCACCAGCACCATCTCCTCTCAAACCCTAGTTCATCTCTTGTATCCAATTCTTGTCTCTAAGTCCGGGATTGGTACCTGTAGGTTGCTAGTAGTGTTGATTACTCCTTCTAGTTGATGCTAGTTGGTCTATTTGGTGGAAGATCATATGTTCAGAGACTATATGCATATTAATACTCCTCTGATTATGAACATCAATATGCTTTGTGAGTAGTTACGTTTGTTCTTGAGGGCATGGGAGAAGTCTTGCTATTAGTAGTCATGTGAATTTGGTATTCGTTCGATATTTTGATGAGATGTATGTTGTCTCTCCTCTAGTGGTGTTATGTGAACGTCGACTACATGACACTTCACCATTATTTGGGCCTAGAGGAAGGCATTGGGAAGTAATAAGTATATGATGGGTTTCTAGAGTGATAGAAGCTTAAACCCTAGTTTATGCGTTGCTTCGTAAGGGGCTAATTTGGATTCATATGTTTCATGCTATGGTTAGGTTTACCTTAATACTTTTGTTGTAGTTGCGGATGCTTGCAATAGAGGTTAATCATAAGTGGGATGCTTGTCCAAGTAAGGGCAATACCCAAGCACCGGTCCACCCACATACCAAATTATCAAAGTACCGAACGCGAATCATATGAACATGATGAAAACTAGCTTGACAATAAGTCCCATGTGTCCTCGGGAGTGCTTTTCTCTATATAAGAATTTGTCCAGGCTTTTCCTTTGCTACAAAAAGGATTGGGCCACCTTGCTGCACTTTATTTACTTTTGTTACTTGTTGCTCGTTACAAATTATCTTATCACAAAACTATCTGTTACCTATAATTCCAGTTCTTGCAGAGAATACCTTGCTGAAAACCGCTTATCATTTCCTTCTGCTCCTTGTTGGGTTCGACACTCTTACTTATCGAAAGGACTACGATAGATCCCCTATACTTGTGGGTCATCAAGACTCTTTTCTGGCGCCGTTGCCGGGGGAGTGAAGCGCCTTTGGTAGGTGGAATTTGGTAAGGAAAAATTTATATAGTTTGCTGAAATTTACTATCACTTGTTACTATGGAAAGTAATCCTCTGAGGGGCTTGTTAGGGGTATCTTCACCCCGACTTGTAGAGCAAAGAGTTTCTCCTCAACCTATTGAACCTACTGAAAATGAAAATGTCTACTTTGAGATTCCTTCGGGTATTATAGAAAAACTGCTAGCTAATCCTTTTGCAGGAGATGGAACAATGCATCCTGATGAGCACCTAATATATGTGGATGAAGTTTGTGGATTATTTAAGCTTGCAGGTGTGCCCGATGATGTTATTAAGATGAAGGTCTTCCCTTTATCTTTGAAGGGAGATGCATTGACATGGTATAGGCTATGTGATGATATGGGATCATGGAACTACAAATGATTGAAATTGGAATTTCATCAGAAGTTTTATCCTATGCATCTTGTTCATCGTGATCGCAATTATATATATAATTTTTGGCCTCGTGATGGAGAAAGCATTGCTCAATCTTGGGGGAGGCTTAAATCAATGTTATATTCATGCCCCAATCATGAGCTTCCAAGAGAAATAATTATTCAAAATTTATATGCTCGGCTTTTTGATAACAATCGCTCCATGCTCGACACTTCTTGTGCTGGCTCTTTTATGATGAAGACTATTGAATTCAAATGGTATTTATTGGAAGGAATTAAATGCAACTCTGAATATTGGGACCTCGATGAAGGTAAGAAGTCAGGTTGACACCTAAGTTTGATTGTGTTAAATCTTCTATGGATACCGATGTTTTTCATAAATTTAGCACCAAATATGGACTTGACTCTGAAATAGTAGCTTCTTTCTGTGAATCTTTTGCTACTCATGTTGATCTCCCTAGGGAGACGTGGTTTAAATATCATCCTCCCATAGAAGTAAAAGTAGCTGCACCTATTAAAGTTGAAGAAAAGACTGTCACTTATAATGATCCTATTGTTCCTACTGCTTATGTTGAGAAACCACCTTTTCCTGTTAGGATAAAAGATCATGCTAAAGCTTCAACTGTGGTTCGTAAAATCAATATTAGAACCTATACACCTCCTGAGCAAATTAAAGTTGAACCGATTATTGCTATTGTTAAAGATCTCTTGTCTGATAATATTGATGGGCATGTTATTCATTTATGTGATGAGGCTGCTAGAATTGCTAAACCTTGTGCTAAAGATAAACATAGACCCGTGGTAGGCATGCCTGTTATTTCTGTTAAAATAGGAGATCATTGTTATCATGGTTTATGTGATATGGGTGCCAGTGCTAGTGCTATACCTCATGACTTATACAAAGAAATTATGCATGATATTGCACCTGCTGAGGTAGAAGATATTGATGTCACAATTAAACTTGCCAGTAGAGATACTATTTCACCAATTGGAATTGTTAGAGATGTTGAAGTCTTGTGTGGGAAACCCAATATATGCTGCTGATTTTCTTGTTCTTGGTTCCCCACAAGATAGCTTTTGTCCCATTATATTCGGTAGACCCTTCTTGAACACAGTTAATGCTAGGGTAGATTGCGAAAAGGATGTTGTTACTATTGGTTTAGGTGATATGTCTCATGAGTTTAATTTCTCCAAATTTCGTAGACAACACCGTGAAGAGGAATTGCCTAGTAAAGATGAAATTATTGGTCTTGCTTCTATTGCCGTGCCTCCTAGTGATCCTTTAGAACAATATTTGCTAGACCATGAAAATGATATGTTTATGAATGAAAGAAGGGAAATAGATGAAGTATTCTTTAAACAGGAACCCATCCTGAAACACAATTTTCCTGTCGAAATCCTAGGGGATCCTCCTCCACCCAAGGGTGATCCCGTGTTTGAGCTAAAACCGTTACCTGATACTCTTAAATATGCTTATGTTGATGAGAAAAAGATATATCCTGTTATTATTAGTGCTAACCTTTCAGAGCATGAAGAAGAGAGATTATTGAAAACTCTGAAGAAGCACCGTGCTGCTATTGGATATACTCTCGATGATCTTAAGGGCATTAGTCCCACACTATGTCAACACAAAATAAATTTGGAGAAAGATGCCAAACCAGTTCGTGATCACCAACGACGGCTGAATCCTAAGATGAAAGAAGTGGTAAGAAAGGAATGGAATACTAAAGCTCCTTGAGGCAGGTATAATTTATCCCGTTGTTGATAGTCAGTGGGTAAGTCCTATCCATTGTGGCCCTAAAAAGGGAGGTATTACTGTCGTTCCTAATGATAAAGATGAATTGATTCCGCAAAGAATTATTACAGGTTATAGGATGGTAATTGATTTTCACAAATTAAATAAGGCTACTAAAAAGATCATTACCCCTTACCTTTTATTGATCAAATGCTAGAAAGATTATCCAAACATACACATTTTTGCTTTCTAGATGGTTATTCTGGTTTCTCTCAAATACCCGTGCCAGCTGATGATCAATCTAAGACCACTTTTACTTGCCCGTTCGGTACCTTTGCTTATAGACGTATGCCTTTTGGTTTATGTAATGCACCTGCTACCTTCCAAAGATGCATGATGTCTATATTGTCTGACTTTTGTGAAAAGATTTGTGAGGTTTTCATGGACAATTTCTCTATCTATGGATCCTCTTTTGATGATTGCTTAAGCAACCTTGATCGAGTTTTGCAGAGATGTGAAGAAACTAACCTTGTCTTGAATTTGGAGAAGTGCCACTTTATGGTTAATGAAGGTATTATCTTGGGGCATAAAGTTTCTGAAAGAGGTATTGAAGTTGATAAAGCTAAGGTTGATGCTATTGAAACGATGCCATGTCCCAAGGACATCAAAGGTATAAGAAGTTTCCTTGGTCACGCCCGTTTTTATAGGAGGTTCATTAAGGACTTCTCAAAAATTTCTCGGCCTCTGACTAGTTTATTACAAAAAGATATACCATTTTTTTTATGATGATTGCATAGAAGCATTTGAAATACTTAAGAAAGCATTGATATCTGCACCTATTGTTCAGCCACCTAATTGGAATTTACCCTTTGAAATTATGTGTGATGCTAGTGATTGTGCTGTACGTGTTGTTCTAGGGCAAAGAGTTGATAAGAAATTAAATGTTATTCAATATGCTAGTAAAACTCTAGACAGTGCTCAGAGAAATTATGCTACTACTGAAAAAGAATTCTTAGCAGTTGTATTTGCTTGTGATAAGTTCAGACCTTATATTGTTGATTCTAAAGTAACTATTCACATGGATCATGCTGCTATTAAATATCTTATGGAAAAGAAAGATGCTAAACCTAGACTCATTAGATGGGTTCTCTTGCTACAAGAATTTGATTTGCATATTATTGATAGAAAGGGAGGTAAGAACCCCGTTGCAGATAACTTGTCTAGGTTGGAAAATGTTCTTGATGACCCACTACCTATTGATGATAGCTTTCTTGATGGACAATTAAATGTCATAATGCTTCTCATGCTGCTCCATGGTATGCTGATTATGCTAATTACATTGTTGCTAAATTTATACCACCTAGTTTCACATACCATTAAAAGAAAAAGTTTTTCTATGATTTGAGACATTACTTTTGGGATGACCCACATCTTTATAAAGAAGGAGTAGATGGTGTTATTAGACGTTGTGTACCTGAGCATGAACAGGAACAGATCCTACGCAAGTGTCACTCTGAAGCTTATGGAGGACACCATGCTGGAGATAGAACTGCACATAAGGTATTGCAATCCGGTTTTATTGGCCTACTCTCTTCAAGGATGCCCGTAAGTTTGTTGTATCTTGTGACAAATGTCAAAGAATTGGTAATATTAGTAGACGTCAAGAAATGCCTATGAATTATTCACTTGTTATTGAACCATTTGATGTTTGGGGTTTTGATTATATGGGACCTTTTCCTGCCTCCAATGGATACACACATATTTTAGTTGTTGTTGATTACGTTACTAAGTGGGTAGAAGCTATTCCAACTAGTAGTGCTGATCATAACACCTCTATTAAGATGCTTAAAGAAGTCATTTTTCCAAGGTTTGGATTCCCTAGATATTTAATGACTGATGGTGCTTCACATTTTATTCATGGTGTTTTCCGTAAAATGCTTGCTAAATACGATGTTAATCATAGAATTGCATCTCCTTATCACCCACAGTCTAGTGGTCAAGTAGAATTGTGCAATAGAGAACTCAAATTATTTTTTCAAAAGACTATTAATAGATCTAGAAAGAATTGGTCCAAGAAACTTGATGATGCATTATGGGCCTATAGAACTGCATATAAAAATCATATGGGTATGTCTCCGTATAAAATGATCTATGGAAAAGCTTGTCACTTACCTCTCGAACTAGAACATAAGGCTTATTGGGCTATTAAAGAGCTCAATTATGATTTCAAACTTGCCGGTGAGAAGAGGTTATTTGACATTAGCTCACTTGATGAATGGAGAACCCAAGCCTATGAGAATGCCAAATTATTTAAAGAAAAAGTTAAAAGATGGCATGACAAAAGAATACAAAAGCGTGAGTTTAATGTAGGTGATTATGTATTGCTATACAACTCTCGTTTAAGATTTTTTGTAGGAAAACTTCTCTCTAAATGGGAAGGTCCTTACGTTATCGAGGAGGCCTATCGTTCCGGTGCCATTAAAATGAACAACTTCGAAGGCACAAATCCGAAGGTGGTGAACGGTCAAAGAATTAAACATTATATCTCAGCTAATCCTATAAATGTTGAAACCAAAGTTATTGAAACCGTAACCCCGGAGGAATACATAAGGGACACTTTCTGGAACATTTTAGACTCCGAAAAGGAATAGGTATGTGGTATGGTAAGTAAACCGACTCCAAAACAGTTCTAATAGCAATTTTCCTCCGTTTTGGAATATTTAGAAAAATAGAAAAATAAGAAACAGTCCGGGAAGGACATGAGGGCTCCACAAGGGTGGAGGGTGCACCCTACTACCCTGGGCGCGCCCCCTACCTCGTGGGCACCTCTTCTGCTCTCTGGACTCCGTTTTCTTGCATGTTACGTATTTTGGTCGGTAAAAATTCATTATATAATCTCTCGAAGGTTTTGACCACCGTATCATGCAAAAATCTCCTATTCTTGTTTCGAGCTGTTTTCTGCCAGGGTTGTCAAAGCCAAGCATCATGTCGTATCCCTCCTCCTCCAACAATGAGGGCAACGATTCTTGGCTAATGAAGATAGAGATGAAGAGAGAAGAACCCATGGAAATCAACAAGGATGAAGGGATCAAGAAGGCTACGGAGGACCAAGTTCCGGAAACATAAGACATCCTTCAACTTGATCACAATCTTCTTACCCCAACTGAGATCGAAGCTTTCAAGATGATTGAGCTAGCTCGTATACAAAACAAGTATCTCACACGTGAAAATATTTTGTTGAAGGAGCATATCATCGCACTCAAGGGCATTATCCACAAGTTGGAAGACCTCCTACGCTCGATGTGCGACTATCCATCATCACCACCATCTTCTTCACCAACTACGGAGACATAATCACATGGGTATGGGCAATCCCCTTGGCAACTGCCAGGCTTGGGGGAGTGCATCGGTATCGTATCACCATCACTTTTATCTTTACCGTTTTTTTCTTTGTTCTATCCTTTTGATAATATCTTGATCTAGTAGAATAAAGTTTTAGTATGATCTTGTTGTGAGTTTTGCTTTATGATCCTTCTATGTAATTGAGTCCGTGAGCTATATATAATAAAGATTAGTGTTGACCAGGGCTTGATTATCTTGCTATGATCTTGAGAGAATAAAACAAAAGAGAAAGAATAAAAAGGAAATAAAAGAGATCATATGAATCTTATGGAGAGTAATGAGCTCACATATAAAAAGTATGATGAATAAAAGTTGTTGAGAGTTGACAAACATAGTTTTGGTCATCGTTGCAATTAATAGGAAGTAATAAAGAAAGAGAGCTCTTCACATATAAATATACTATCTTGGATATCTTTTATGATTGTGAGCACTCAATAAAATATGACATGCTAAAGAGTTGACGTTGGACAAGGAAGACAATGTAATGGGTTATGTTTTCTTACATCTGAGATAAATTATATTGTCATGGATCATCCAACATGATTGATCTTGCCTTTCCCCCTCATGCTAGCCAAATTCTTTGCACCACGTAGAGATACTACTTGTGCTTCCAAACACCCTTAAACTAGTTTTGCCATGAGAGTCCACCATACCTACCTATGGATTGAGTAAGATCCTCCAAGTAAGTTGTCATCGGTGCAAGCAATAAAAATTTCTCTCTAAATATGTATGACTTATTAGTGTGGGAGAAAATAAGCTTTATAAGATCGTGTGATATGGAAGAAATAAAAGCGACAGACTGCATAATAAAGGTCCATATCACAAGTGGCAATATAAAGTGATGTTCTTTCGCATTAAGATTTTGTGCATCCAACCATAAAAGTGCATGACAACCTCTTCTTCCCTCTGCGAAGGGCCTATCTTTTACTTTTATCTCCTACCTTACATAAGAGTTTTGGTGTTCCTCACCCTTCCTTTTTACATTTTATCTTTTGGCAAGCACAACATGTTGGAAAGATCCTGGTATATATAGCTAATTGGATGTGAGTTTTCATGAACTATTATTGTTGACATTACCCTTGAGGTAAAACGTTTGGAGGCAAAACTATAAGCCCCTATCTTTCTCTATGTCCGATTAAAACTCCATACCCATAAGTATTGCGTGAGTGTTAGCAATTGTGAAAGACTATATGATAGTTGAGTATGTGGACTTGCTGAAAATCTCTTATATTGACTCTTTCCTATGTTATGATAAATTGCAATTGCTCCAATGACTGAGATTATAGTTTGTTAGTTTTCAATGAAGTTTATGATTCATACTTGAAATTGTGATTGAATTGTTACTCTAAGCATAAGAGATCATATGATAAGAATTATATAAGTTGCTATTCTAAGAATGATCATGATGCCCTCATGTCCGTATTTTATTTTTATCGACACCTCTATCTTTAAAAATGTGGACATATTTTTCGATTTCGGCTTTCGCTTGAGGACAAGCTTGGGGGAGTTGATACATCCATTTTGCATCATGCTTTTATATCGATATTTATTGCATTATGGGCTGTTATTACACATTATGTCACAATACTTATGCCTATTCTCGCTTATTTTACAAGGTTTACATAAAGAGGGAGAATACCGGCAGCTGGGATTCTAGGGTGGAAAAGGAGAAAATATTAGAGACCTATTCTGCATAGCTCCAAAAGTCCTGAAACTTCACGGAAGTCATTTTCAGAATATATAAAAACTACTGAGCGCAAGAAGTTCCGGAGGGGGGCCACACCCTGCCCACGAGGGTGGGGGGCGCGCCCTACCCCCCTGGGCGCGCCCCCTGCCTCGTGGGCCCCCTGGTGGCCCTCCAATGCCGATCTTCTGCTATATGGATTCTTTCGATGAGGAAAAAATCATAAGCCAGCTTTCGGGACGAGACTCCGCCGCCACGAGGCGGAACCTTGGCGGAATCAATCTAGGGCTCCGGTAGAGCTGTTCTGCCGGGGAAACTTCCCTCCGGTAGGGGGAAATCATCGCCATCGTTATCACCAACGATCCTCTCATTGGGAGGGGGTCAATCTCCATCAACATCTTCACTAGCACCATCTCCTCTCAAACCCTAGTTCATCTCTTGTATCCAATTCTTGTCTCTAAGTCCGGGATTGGTACCTGTAGGTTGCTAGTAGTGTTGATTACTCCTTGTAGTTGATGCTAGTTGGTTTATTTGGTGGAAGATCATATGTTCAGATCGTATATGCATATTAATACTCCTTTGATTATGAACATGAATATGCTTTGTGAGTAGTTACGTTTGTTCCTGAGGACATGGGAGAAGTCTTGCTATTAGTAGTCATGTGAATTTGGTATTTTTCGATATTTTGATGAGATGTATGTTGTCTCTCCTCTACTGGTGTTATGTGAACATCGACTACATGACACTTCACCATTATTTGGGCCTAGAGGAAGG
Source organism: Triticum urartu (assembly GCF_003073215.2). Taxonomy (NCBI): domain Eukaryota; kingdom Viridiplantae; phylum Streptophyta; class Magnoliopsida; order Poales; family Poaceae; genus Triticum; species Triticum urartu. The sequence goes on from NC_053028.1 coordinate 606,416,221, forward strand.
CATTGGGAAGTAATAAGTAGATGATGGGTTGCTAGAGTGACAGAAGCTTAAACCCTAGTTTATGCGTTGCTTCGTAAGGGGCTGATTTGGATTCATATGTTTCATGCTATGGTTAGGTCTACCTTAATACTTTTGTTGTAGTTGCGGATGCTTGCAATTTTAACATATAAAGTTGCTAGCCAACTTGGCTCCACAAATCTCCCTCGATTTGGTCCACTTCTGGACGTCGGATCGGCCATGAGACGCATTTGGGCCGTCAGATCTTCACTTCGTGGTCAAATCCAATTTTCACCCACGATCATTTTCATAGGCATATGACTGGTGGACTCATCTCGTGCGCTCATTGGTTGGTTGTGCCTTTCCCATGTCCCCGAGGGATTCACCAGTCCCCTCCGCCCGTGCCCCACGCTCGACCTCGAGAACAAGCAAAAAGGTCAAACCCTAGCCGCCAAACCTTCTCGCCCGATCCCCACGCCCCCTTCGCCTCGTCTCCTCCCCGTTCCATCCTCTCCCACGCCGCCGCACCCTCTTCTCACACGCCTCAGCGCCTTGACGCCCTCACCTCCTCCCCGTGCCGCCGGCCCCCTTCCTTCTCCTCGCGCTAGAGTAGAGATGCGCCTCAGTAGGGGTAGAACTCCGGGGCTCTCCCTAACCTCTCCTCTCCTTCCTCTCTCTCACATCCTTCCCCTAATTTCTTTGCTTTCTCGATCTGCAGTAGCAGCAGTAGCGTCTCCATGGGCGCGGCGGCGTGATGGCTCCCGGGCACGGATCCCCTCCTCCGCGTCCATCCTCCACCTCTCCGGTCTTCCAGTTGTAACGGTGAGCTCTCCCTTTCCCCGACTACACTCCTCTCTCACATCAGATCGGATCGTACCCCTGATTTCTTTTTCTGTTGTCCGTAGCAGCAGCAGGCGACCTGCAGCAGCTCCTTGCTACCTTCCATGGACGAGCTCGACGGAGACGCCGTCCAGCTCGACCACGGCCATGACTAACCCACGCACAAGGTCCCTTCCTACTCCCCCACCTTCTTCCATGGATCAAGACGCTACATACACTACTGCTGCTATTTTTCAAATGAATGAACGAAACTTCCTTCCTTATTTCTAGAGGAAGGTTGATTCATTTGTCAAATTCATTCCACCGAAGCCCTCTGCTCCGTCCACCAACCCGCCCAGAAAGGTAGTTATAGTGAATTGATGTTCGCACCGAGGCCGGAGGCCAGAGGCGAGGGCACGGAGGTCGGTGGAAAGTGCTCAGCAGAGAAGAGGAAGGCGGCGGCGCTGGGCGGTGGCTGCGGTTTACACGAGAGCGAGGTGACCCGCCCAGAAAGGTAGTTACAGTGAATTGATGTTCATATGAACTTCAATGCTATGAACTTTTTATTAGATCTGAGTTGCAATCCTCAATTTTTTTAGGTTTGAGTAGCAATGCTCCTGCTTTACTAGCTATGACATTTTCCATGCTTTTTCTTCTAATATTGTATAGCGTCCATGCTTGTGGGTTCAACTTGACGAGCTTTTTTCACCTTCCATCCTGTTTTAAGCTCTGTTGATGGATGATTTATGCCATGTTTATGGAGGGGGAGGACGCCAACTACTAGGAGAAGGATCAGTTTAGCAAGTACAGGATGTAATTCTCTTATGATTATGGGTAGATGCCTCCTTTATTTAGTTACCAGAGTTGTTCACTATTGAATATGCAAATTCAGCATCCTTTATATAATGGGATCTTATGAACTCTTTTTGAAGATTGCTGAGAAGCGCAACCTTTTGATCTTCGAGAACTGCAAGTTTGCTGACATTGAAAATACATTCATTATGCAAGACGAATGGTGAGAACTGTGTTATTCCCTATCCTTCCATTTCTATTTGCATATTCGCGTAGTATGCTTAGTTTTTTTCCTTTCAAGATGAATATTCTACACATGGGAGCAATATACTTGGTACTATTGATGCTCATATAATTCCTGGACCTGGAATTGTTGATGGCTTGAGGCTTAAAGTATGTTATGTGTTGCATACCTAATAAGTATTAGCAAGCTAATGTTGCAGCTTGACAGATGCTGTGATAACTTCTCCTTTTTCTGTTTGTTAATATCCACTTTGAACTGAGCAGCCATGATCCAGAGTTCCTCTATGTAGCTATGAGATGCATGCAGTTCGTTATTGTGTATCGTGTGCTAAAACGTTGATTATTTGACAATGAACACATGGCAATGCCTTAACTATTCAACTTGCCTCGGGACTAAACGCACAGACCAATAGAGAAGTTTTTTTTGTTGCTTTCCCTTTTGTTAGATATTTTGCTTTCTGTATGTTGAGGGGAGATGGATATGGCCTCGGGACTAAACGCACAGACCACATGAAGTGATCTGATGGTAGGTAAAGTATTTTTTATTGGCAATGCTAATGTCTGGACCAGCTCAATGGTTTTATCTCTATGATGTTCAGTTTATCATATCACATATACAAATGCATATATACAAATTGTGGTAGGCAACTCACTATTTAGACGAGGCGACTATTCTCTTGATAAGGAGAGTCCCACCATACTCATGTGAGAGTTAGGCGTGGTACTGGGTAGTGTTTTCTCATCATCCATTATGTGTTTCTTTTGTCTAGCTTGAAGTTGCGTAGTTAGATAATGATTCGCAAATAGTCTTGTTTTTAGTCTCAGTACTTCAGGTTTAGTTTCCAATAAGTACTTTTTGACTCATGTGGTTTTCGGTCTTTTGACTATATGTGGTTTTCAATCTTTTCATCTCTCGGTTTACTTTCATTCTTAATTTATCCGCCTTACTATTCTCAATCTTGTCATTTTTATAGAGGGTGACAAACTTTTCATAATTATCAGTTGTAATTTTCTAGTGTCTGCTCTCTCTTTCTTCAATATGCACTTCTATCTTTTTTCTGTTTTCATTCGTTCTTTCTTTATCTTCAGTCCCTCAGTCTATCTTGGAGGTAGGAGATCGTTGTATAAGTCCTATCACTATTTTCTATTTTATCCTAAGTACTTCAGCCATTGTTTGTATCTCTCTTCCCTGTGACGCGAGGAGATTTTTTGGGAGCTGCTTTATTTATTCCATTACTTTTGTTCTCGATTTTTCTGGAGTCCTTTGCTTCACTCTTTTGCCCCTGATGGAAACAAGTCTACCTTTTTTCAGTTGCTTCATTTTTATGTTGCCTTGTGATTTTTTCTTTGAGTCTTCTTGATCATTCACATTTGATGTCTAGATAATTAACCTCTACTCCTATAACCTTTTCAGTCCTTGTTTAGTCATTATTTCCCCCTCTTTTTTCTGTATGTTTATTCATAATGTTCATGCTTAGCTTCAGAAGTGAATACTAAGTTCTATTCACTAGATTTTATTGTTTCATGAACAAGGTCTGGTTTTAACCTTAGGTTCAGTTACATGCATTCTGTTGCACACACTGTTTTTTGATCTATGTCGCTCTATAGGATGCATTTATTTTCCCCAGTTGTTTTCTTTTTGTTCTTGTGCTATTTTTCGTAACTGGGAGCATAACACTCACACTTTTTTTGCATGTAGTCTACGTTCATCTAGAAAAACCAAAGGAAGTAGCTTGTCATTTGGATATCCCAAGCATGGACTGACGAGACTATGGTTTGGCAAGCAGTGGTCCACTAGGACTGAGTGACGAACAAGCACATGAATGACCGCATCTTATTCAAACATGGATGGAAGAAATTTCTCCTGAAAACAGGACTTGAGGTTGGTATGGATGTACTTACATTCAAGATGACCTGAAACAACATGAAATTTGGCCTCCATGAACTCTGAGAGGTTCATAGTGTTGGGGAACGTAGTAATTTCAAATTTTTCCTACGCACACGCAAGATCATGGTGATGCATAGCAATGAGAGGGGAGAGTGTTGTCTACGTACCCTCGTAGACCGGAAGCGGAAGCGTTAGCACAACGCGGTTGATGTAGTCGTACGTCTTCACGGCCCGACCGATCAAGCACCGTAACTACGACACCTCCGAGTTCTAGCATGTTCAGCTCGACGACGATCCCCGGACTCCGATCCAGCAAAGTGTCGGGGATGAGTTCCGTCAGCACGACGGCGTGGTGACAATCTTGATGTTCTACCGTCGCATGGCTTTGCCTAAGCACCGCTACAATATTATGAAGGATTATGGTGGAGGGGGGCACCGCACACGGCTAAGAGATCAATGATCAATTGTTGTGTCTTTGGGGTGCCCCCTGCACCCGTATATAAAGGAGCAAGGGAGGAGGAGGCCGGCCCTAGGAGGGGGCGCGCCAAGTGTGGAGTCCTACTAGGACTCCCTAGTCCTAGTAGGATTCCATCTCCCATATAGAATAGGAAAAGAGGAAGGGAAAAGGAGAAGGAAGGAAGGGGGCGCCCCCTTCCCTAGTCCAATTCGGACCAGAACAAGGGGAGGGGTGCGGACACCCTTGAGGCCCTTTTCCTTCTTTCCCGTATGGCCCAATAAGGCCCAATACGTATTCCCGTAACTCTTCGGTACTCCGAAAAATACCCGAATCACTCGGAACCTTTCCGATGTCCGAATATAGTCGTCCAATATATCGATCTTTACGTCTCGACCATTTCGAGACTCCTCGTCATGTCCCCGATCTCATCCGGGACTCCGAACTCCTTCGGTACATCAGAACTCATAAACTCATAATATAACTGTCATCAAAATCTTAAGCGTCCGGACCCTACGGGTTCGAGAACAATGTAGAAATGACCGAGACACGTCTCCGGTCAATAACCAATAGAGGAACCTGGATGCTCATATTGGCTCCCACATATTCTACGAAGATCTTTATCGGTCAGACAGCATAACAACATACGTTGTTCCCTTTGTCATCGGTATGTTACTTGCCCGAGATTCGATCGTCGGTATCTCAATACCTAGTTCAATCTCGTTACCGGCAAGTCTCTTTACTCGTTCCGTAATACATTATCCTGCAACTAACTCATTAGTTGCAATGCTTGCAAGGCTTAAGTGATGTGCATTATCGAGAGGGCCCAGAGATACCTCTCCAACAATCGGAGTGACAAATCCTAATCTCGAAATACGCCAACCCAACAAGTACCTTCGGAGAAACCTGTAGAGCACCTTTATAATCACCCAGTTACGTTGTGACGTTTGGTGGCACACAAAGTGTTTCTCCGGTAAACGGGAGTTGCATAATCTCATAGTCATAGGAACATGTATAAGTCATGAAGAAAGCAATAGCAACAAACTAAACAATCAAGTGCTATGCTAACGGAATGGGTCAAGTCAATCACATCATTCTCCTAATGATGTGATCCCGTTAATCAAATGATAACTCATGTCTATGGTTAGGAAACATAACCATCTTTGATCAACGAGCTAGTCAAGTAGAGGCATACTAGTGACACTCTGTTTGTCTATGTATTCACACATGTATTATGTTTCCGGTTAATACAATTCTAGCATGAATAATAAACATTTATCATGATATTATGAAATAAATAATAACTTTATTATTGCCTCTAGGGCATATTTCCTTCAGTCTCCCACTTGCACTAGAGTCAATAATCTAGTTCACATCGCCATGTGATTTAACATCAATAGTTCACATCACCATGTGATTAACACCCATAGTTCACATCGACATGTGACCAACACCCAAAGGGTTTACTAGAGTCAATAATCTAGTTCACATCGCTATGTGATTAACACCCAAAGAGTACTGAGGTGTGGTCATGTTTTGCTTGTGAGAGAAGTTTAGCCAACGGGTCTGCCACATTCAGATCCGTACGTATTTTGCAAATTTCTATGTTAACAATGCTCTGCATGGAGCTACTCTAGCTAATTGCTCCCACTTTCAATATGTATCCAGATTGAGACTTAAAGTCATCTGGATCAGTGTCAAAACTTGCATCAACGTAACCCTTTACGACGAACCTTTTTTCACCTCCATAATCGAGAAACATATCCTTATTCCACTAAGGATAATTTTGACCAATGTCCAGTGATCTACTCCTAGATCACTATTGTACTCCTTTACCAAACTCAGGGTAGGGTATACAATAGGTCTGGTACACAGCATGGCATACTTTATAGAACCTATGGCTGAGGCATAGGGAATGACTTTCATTCTCTCTCTATGTTCTGCCGTGGTCGGGTTTTGAGTCTTACTCAACTTCACACCTTGTAACACAGGCAAGAACTCCTTTTTGACTATTCCATTTTGAACTACTTCAAAATCTTGTCAAGGTATGTACTCATTGAAAAAACTTATCAAGCGTATTGATCTATCTCTATGGATCTTGATGATCAATATGTAAGCAGCTTCACCGAGGTCTTTCTTTGAAAAACTCCTTTCAAACATTCCTTTATGCTTTGCAGAATAATTCTACATTATCTCCGATCAACAATATGTCTTTCACATATACTTATCAGAAATGCTGTAGTGCTCCCACTCACTTTCTTGTAAATACTGGCTTCACCGCAAGTCTGTATAAAACTATATGCTTTGATCAACTTATCAAAGCGTATATTCCAACTTCAAGATGCTTGCACCAGTCCATAGATGGATCGCTGGAGCTTGCATATTTTGTTAGTACCTTTAGGATTGACAAAACCTTCTGGTTGCATCATATACAACTCTTCTTTAATAAATCCATTAAGGAATGCAGTTTTGTTTATCCATTTGCTAGATTTCATAAAATGCGGCAATTGCTAACATGATTCGGACAGACTTAAGCATAGATACGAGTGAGAAAGTCTCATCGTAGTCAACACCTTGAACTTGTCGAAAACCTTTTTGCGACAATTCTAGCTTTGTAGACAGTAACACTACTATCAGTGTCCGTCTTCCTCTTGAAGATCCAATTAATCTCAATGGCTCGCCGATCATTGGGCAAGTCAATCAAAGTCCATACTTTGTTCTCATACATGGATCTCATCTCAGATTTCATGGCCTCAATCCATTTCGCGGAATCTGGGCTCATCATCGCTTCCTCATAGTTCGTAGGCTCGTCATGGTCAAGTAACATGACCTCCAGAACAGGATTACCGTACCACTCTGGTGCGGATCTCACTCTGGTTTACCTACGAGGTTCGGTAGTAACTTGATCTAAAGTTACATATCATCATCATTAGCTTCCTCACTAATCGGTGTAGTAGTTACAGGAACAGATTTCTATGATGAACTACTTTCGAATAAGGGAGCAGGTACAGTTACCTCATCAAGTTCTACTTTCCTCCCACTCACTTCTTTCGAGAGAAACTCCTTTTCTAGAAAGGATCCATTCAAAGCAACGAATATATTGCCTTCAGATCTATGATAGAAGGTGTACCCAACATTTTCTTTTGGGTATCCTATGAAGACGCACTTCTCCGATTTGGGTTAGAGCTTATCAGGTTGAAACTTTTTCACGTAAGCATTGCAACCTCAAACTTTAAGAAACAACATCTTAGGTTTCTTGCCAAACCATAGTTCATACGGTGTCGTCTCAACGGATTTAGATGGTGCCCTATTTAACGTGAATGCAGCTGTCTCTAATGCATAACCCCAAAATGATAGTGGTAGATCGGTAAGAGACATCATAGATCGCACCATATCTAATAAAGTACGGTTATGACGTTCGGACACACCATTATGCTGTGGTGTTCCAGGTGGCGTGAGTAGTGAAACTATTTCACATTGTTTTTAACTGAAGGCCAAACTCGTAACTCAAATATTTTACTTCTGCGATCATATCGTAGAAACTTTTATTTTTGTTACGATGATTCTCCACTTCACTCTGAAAATCTTTGAACTTTTCAAATGTTTCAGACTTGTGTTTCATCAAGTAGATATACTCATATCTGCTCAAATCATCTGTGAAGATCAGAAAATAATGATACCTGCCATGAGCCTCAATATTCATCGGACCACATACATCAGTATGTATGATTTCCAACAAATATGTTGCTTGCTCCATTGTTCCGGAGAACGGAGTCTTAGTCATCTTGCCCATGAGGCATGGTTCGCAAGCATCAACTGATTCATAATCAAGTGATTCCAAAAGCCCTTCAGCATGGATTTTCTTCATGCGCTTTACACCAATATGACCTAAACGGCAGTGCCAAAAATAAATTGAACCATCATTATTAACTTTGCATCTTTTGGTTTCAACATTATGAATATGTGTATCACTACGATCGAGATCCAACGAACCATTTTCATTGGGTGTGTAACCATATAAGGTTTTATTCATGTAAACAGAACAACAATTTATTCTCTTACTTAAACGAATAACCGTATTGCAATAAACATGATCAAATCATATTCATGCTCAACACAACACCAAATAACACTTATTTAGGTTTAATACTAATCCCAAAAGTATAGGGAGTGTGTGATGATGATCATATCAATCTTGGAACCACTTCCAACACACATCGTCACTTCACCCTTAACTAGTCTATGTTCATTCTGCAACTCCCGTTTCGAGTTACTACTCTTAGCAACTGAACCAGTATCAAATACCGAGGGGTTGCTACGAACACTAGTAAAATACACATCAATAATCTGTATATCAAATATACCTTTGTTCACTTTGCCATCCTTCTTATCCGCCAAATACTTGGGGCAGTTCCGCTTCTAGTGACCAGTCCCTTTGCAGTAGAAGCACTTAGTCTCAGGCTTAGGACCAGACTTGGGCTTCTTCACTTGAGCAGCAACTTGCTTGCCGTTCTTCTTGAAGTTCCCCTTCTTTCCTTTGCCCTTTTCTTGAAACTAGTGGTCTTGTCTACCATCAACACTTGATATTTTTCTTGATTTCTACCTTCGTCGATTTCAGCATTATGAAGAGCTTGGTAATCGTTTCCGTTATCCCTTGCATATCGTAGTTCATCATGAAGTTCTACTAACTTGGTGATGGTGACTAGAGAATTCTGTCAATCAGTATTTTATCTGGAGCTTAACTTCCACTTGATTCAAGCGATTGTAGTACCCAGACAATCTGAGCACATGCTCACTGCTTGAGCTATTCTCCTCCATCTTTTAGCTACAGAACTTGTTGGAGACTTCATATCTCTCAACTCGGGTATTTGCTTGAAATATTAACTTCAACTCCTGGAACATCTCATATGGTCCATGACGTTCAAAACGTCTTTGAAGTCCCGATTCTAAGCCGTTTAAGCATGGTGCACTAAACTATCAAGTAGTCATCATATTGAGCTAGCCAAATGTTCATAACATCTGCATCTGCTCCTGCAATAGGTTTGTCACCTAGCGGTGCATCAAAGACATAATTCTTCTGTGCAGCAATGAGGATAAACCTCAGATCACGGATCCAATCCGCATCATTGCTACTAACATCTTTCAACTTAGTTTCTCTAGGAACATATCAAAAATAAAATAGGGGAGCTAAACGCGAGCTATTGATCTACAACATAGATATGCTAATACTACCAGGACTAAGTTCATGATAAATTAAAGTTCAATTAATCATATTACTTAAGAACTCCCACTTAGATAGACATCCCTCTAATCCTCTAAGTGATCACGTGATCCAAATCAACTAAACCATGTCCGATCATCACGTGAGATGGAGTAGTTTCAATGGTGAACATCACTATGTTGATCATATCTACTATATGATTCACGCTCGACCTTTCGGTCTCCGTGTTCCGAGGCCATATATGTTATATGCTAGGCTCGTCAAGTTTAACCTGAGTATTCCGCGTGTGCAACTATTTTGCACCCGTTGTATTTGAACATAGAGCCTATCACACCCGATCATCACGTGGTGTCTCAGCACGAAGAACTTTCGCAATGGTGCATACTCAGGGAGAACACTTATACTTTGATAATTTAGTGAGGGATCATCTTATAATGCTACCGTGAATCAAAGCAAGATAAGATGCATAAAAGATAAACATCACATGCAATCAATATAAGTGATATGATATGGCCATCATCATCTTGTACTTGTGATCTCCATCTCCGAAGTACCGTCATGATCACCATCGTCACCGGCATGACACCTTGATCTCCATCGTAGCATCGTTGTCGTCTCGCCAATCTTATGCTTCCACGACTATCGCTACCGCTTAGTGATAAAGTAAAGCATTACAGCGTGATTGCATTGCATACAATAAAGCGACAACCATATGGCTCCTGCCAGTTGCCGATAACTCGGTTACAAAACATGATCATCTCATACAATAAAATTTAGCATCATGTCTTGACCATATCACATCACAACATGCCCTGCAAAAACAAGTTAGACGTCCTCTACTTTGTTGTTGCAAGTTTTATGTGGCTGCTACGGGCTTAGCAAGAATCGTTCTTACCTACGCATCAAAACCCCAACGATAGTTTGTCAAGATGGTGCTGTTTTAACCTTCTCAAGGACCGGGCGTAGCCACACTCGGTTCAACTAAAGTTGGAGAAACTGACACCCGCTAGTCACCTGTGTGCATAGCACAACGGTAAAACCAGTCTCGCGTAAGCATACGTGTAATGTCGGTCCGGGCCGCTTCATCCAACAATACCGCCGAACCAAAGTGTGACATGCTGGTAAGCAGTATGACTTATATCGCCCATAACTCACTTGTGTTCTACTCGTGTGAGGGAGTCCTGGATTAGGGGGTGACTGGATGGCCAGACTATACCTTCAGCCGGACTCCTGGACTATGAAGATACAAGATTGAAGACTTCGTCCCGTGTCCGGAAGGGACTTTCCTTGGCGTGGAAGGCAAGCTTGGCGATATGGATATGCAGATCTCCTACCATTGTAACCGACTTTGTGTAACCCTAACCCTCTCCGGTGTCTATATAAATCGGAGGGTTTTAGTCCGTAGGACAACATACACAACAACAATCATACCATAGGCTAGCTTCTAGGGTTTTAGCCTCTTCGATCTCGTGGTAGATCTACTATTGTACTACCCATATCATCAATATTAATCAAGCAGGATGTAGGGTTTTACCTCCATTGAGAGGGCCCGAACCTGGGTAAAACTTTGTGTCCCTTGCCTCCTGTTACCATCCGGCCTAGACGCACAGTTCGGGACCCCCTACCCGAGATCCGCCGGTTTTGACACCGACATTGGTGCTTTCATTGAGAGTTCCTCTTTGTCGTCGCCGTCAGGCTTGATGGCTCCTACGATCATCAATGGCGAGGCAGTCCAGGGTTAGACCTTCCTCCCCGGAAAGATCTTCGTCTTCGGCGGCTTCACACTATGGGCCAATTCACTTGGCCATCTGGAGCAGATCGAAAGCTATGCCCCTGGCCGTCAGGTCAGATTTGGAAGTTTAAACTACATGGCTGACATCCGCGGGGACTTGATCTTCGACGGATTCGAGCCACTGCCGAGCGCGCCGCACTGTCACGACGAGCATGATCTAGCTCTGCCGCCGAACAGTGCCCTGGAGGCCGCACCCGCCGACGAGCATGGGTGGTTGGACGCCGTCTCGGGGGCTGCGATCCCAACGGCGATCGAGCCGAACACCAGCCCCGCACTCTGTGAGACTCGTGACTCCAAGGAGCCGGACTCCCCTCGAGACTCCGAACCCTCCGCGCCCCTACCGATCGAATCCGATTGGGCACCGATTATGGAGTTTACTGCCGCGGACATCTTTCAGCACTCGCCTTTCGGCGATATTCTGAAGACACTGAAGTCTCTCTCTTTATCAGGAGAGCCCTGGCCGGACTACGGTCAGCAAGCTTGGGATTCGGACGATGAAGAAATTCAAAGCCCACCCACCACCCACTTTGTAGCCACTGTCGACGACTTAACCGACATGCTCGACTTCGACTCTGAAGAAATCGACAGTATGGATGCCGATGAAGGAGACGATGAAGAACCAGCGCCTATCAGGCCCTGGAAAGCCACCTCGTCATATGCCATATACATGGTGGACACCCCAAAAGAAGGAGATGGCGATGGAACAGCGGAGGATGACCCCTCCAAGAAACAGCCTAAGCGCCGGCGTCAGCGGCGCCGCTCAAAATCCCTCCAAAACAAATACGGTGATTCCAGCACGGGAGAGAATAATACTCCGGAAAGTGCCGAAGAAAACCCCCTCCAACAAGATTTAGCGGCAGACAGAGAGGTCGAGGACGATAATTATATGCCTCCCTCCGAAGACGAGGCAAGCCTCGACGACGACGAATTCGTCGTGCCAGAGGACCCCATCGAGCAAGAGCATTTTCAACACAGGCTTATGGCCACGGCAATAAGCCTCAAGAAAAAACAGCAGCAGCTAAGAGCTGATCAAGATTTGTTAGTCGACAGATGGACTAAAGTCCTTGCGGCCGAAGAGCATAAACTCGAACGCCCCTCCAAGAGCTACCCAAAGGGCAAGTTGCTACCCCGATTAGAAGAGCAAGCACTTGATGCGGCCGACCGGCCACCTCGTGGCCGCGACAAAGAGGCCTCTCGGCCCTCCACTCAAGCCGCACCCCATACCAAGGCACGGGAATATGCGCCGGACTTACGAGATATGTTGGAGGACAAGGCAAGGCAAACAAGATCGATCTACGGATCGTGGGGGCGCCCCACGGCTCGAGACGGTAACCGTCACGCCGGCCACAAATTCGATAGGGCCGAACACAGTAGACAAAGCTCACTGGAGCTACGTCGTGATATAGCCCAGTACAGAGGCGCCGCACACCCATTATGCTTCACAGACAAAATAATGGATCATCAAATCCCCGAGGGTTTCAAACCCATAAATATCGAATCATATGATGGCACAACAGATCCCACGGTATGGATCGAGGATTATCTCCTTCATATCCACATGGCCCGCGGCGACGATTTCCACGCCATCAAATACCTCCCACTCAAGCTTAAAGGACAAGCTCGGCATTGGCTTAACAGGATCAATCAGTTGCTGGGAGGACCTGGAAGCCGCATTCCTCGACAATTTCCAGGGCACTTATGTGCGACCCCCAGACGCCGATGACCTAAGTCACGTAATTCAGCAGCCAGAGGAATCGGCCAGGCAATTCTGGACACGGTTCCTAACAAAGAAAAATCAAATAGTCGATTGTCCGGACACTGAGGCCCTAGCAGCCTTCAAGCACAATATCCGTGACGATAGGCTTGCCCGGCACCTTGGACAGGAAAAGCCGAAGTCTATGGCAGCACTCACGACACTCATGACCCGCTTTTGCGCGGGAGAAGACAGTTGGCTTGCTCGTAGCAACAATATGACCAAGAACCCTGGTAATTCGGATACCAGGGACAATAGTGGCAGGTCGCGTCGCAACAAGCAGAAGTGTCGCTGTAACAACCCGGATATATTTTTCCCAATATGTATTCCAACTCTTGCCGTTTCCGGCCTTAAGTTATTTTATTTTCTCGGGTTCGGGTTTTTGTCTCCGTGTGTTGTTGTCGTTGTCATGCATCTCATATCATGTCATCATGTGCATTGCATTCGCATACGTGTTCATCTCATGCATTCGAGCATTTTCCCCATTGTCCGTTTTGCATTCCGGCGCTTCATTCTTCTCTGGTGGTCATTTCTACTTTTCTTTCGTGTGTGGGGATTAAAAATTTCCAGATTGGACCGAGACTTGCCAAGCGGCCTTGGTTTACTACCGGTAGACCGCCTGTCAAGTTTCGTACCATTTGGACTTCGTTTGATACTCCAACGGTTAACCGAGGGACCGTAAAGGCCTCGTGTGTGTTGCAGCCCAACACCCTTCCAATTTGGCCCAAAACCCACCTAAACCCTCTCCATCATCTAGAGCGTTCGATCACGATCGCGTGGCCGAAAACCGCACCTCATTTGGACTCTCCTAGCTCCCTCTATGCCTATATATACCTCCCCCATTCCAAATCCGGATCTCTCCTCTTCGAAACTCTAAAATCCCACGGGCCGCCACGTGTCCCTCCGGCTTCCTCGCGCCGCCGGACAGTGTCCGCTCCCCCTGCGACCACCCACGGGCCGCCACGTGTTCCTCCGGCTTCCTCGCGCCGCCGGCCCTCCGGGCCCAAGGCCGGCCCCCTCCGTCCCGCGCCCGGGCCTCGCCTCCTCCTCCCGAGCGCCGCCCGACGCCGCTGCCCCCGCGCCGCCTTCCTCAACGCCGGGCGCCCCGCCGCCGCGCGCAGGTCGCCGCCCGAGCTCCGGTGACTGGACCTCCTCGCCGCCCCTCTCCTCAAGTCCGGCTCCGCCCCGGCCGCGCCGCCCCGGCGTCCTCGCCCGAGCTCCGGCCGGCCTCGTCCCCTCCTCCGCGGCAAGTCCCATCTCCAGCGACCTCGAGTTCTCCGGAGAACCTCGGATTGAGTGCAGCTACAGTAACCCGCCAGATCTAGATCCGGAAACGGTTGACTTTTTACCCGAAACCCTAGCTCATATGCTCCTGTTCATTGCATCGTAACTCCTCATCCGTAGCTCCGTTTTTGGCACATAGCATATCAAAATGTTCAGCTCAGAGAGCACATCATTTCATTCCATTGCATCATTTTCATTTGAGTTCATATTGATGCCCGAAATTCTGTTAGAAGAGTGCTACTTGAGATAATTGTCAGATCTGCTGCTCCATTTAGATATTTGTCATTTTTGCCATGATTATTGTGTGCATGAAATGCCCATGAGCTCTACATGTGTTTTGTTAAGGGTTTTGCCATCTTTCCAGAGGTGCAACCCATGTATTTTTTGTGATGTATGTGGTGACTAGCACAAGCTTGCAAAGTGAGGCACTTGGTAATGCCGATTTCAGGGACTTAGCATTTCCACTAAGTCCTTGAGCTGTTTATCTCATATGGCCATATGTTCATGTTGTTTCCGAGTGATCCGTGCCTCTTTTGAGGATGATCAGTAAGGATGTTTTGTTAATCTTGTAGTGCTCTATCCATCCATGTCTTTGTTTGCAATTATGGAGCACCCTAGCTCGAGTCAATTGAGCTCTACTTTTGCTACTTCGTGAATCTAGGCAGATTGTCTACTTGTTAGCAATTTTGCCGAGGATGTTGTAGTTGATCCGTGCATGCTATGCTATTGTTCTTGCCATGTCTAGCTTGAATTTTGTGTATTCTTGATGGGTGTATGCTTAGATTATCATGACTTGCTCTGTGGTGAGTGCATCAAGCTCGTAAACATGCCTACTTGATATCTGTTTTCAGCATGTTCCAGTTTTCACTAAGTCTGAGAACTGATTATGTTTTTGCCATGTTCACATGCTTGCAAATGTATTTTCTGATCCCTTTTGTCTCAAGGTCACTAAGGGACTTTTGTTAAGCTCTTTGAGTAGCTCCATACCATGCTTTACTTTGCCATGTTCAGGTCCTGTAGCATGTAGTTTTGTTGCTCCGAAGAGTGCTATCTGATCTGAAATTCCAGACAAGTGTTAATTTCACTAATTCTGAGATCTGTTTACCATATGCATTTTTGCCATGCTTGTTTGAACCTGTTAATGGATGAATTGGCCGTAGCTCAGTGCTAGACTTTTGTTAAGCATCATGAATGCATCCCTGCCATGTATTTTGATGCCATGTTTGAATGTTGTAGCATGTTCATCTCATTGCATTTAGATGGCTACTTGCTGTAAATCGCAGAACGTGGCCATATTTGAATCGCTTGCCATTTCCAAACCGTAACTCCGATTCCGGCGTTCTTTATATTGTTTTCAAGCGATTTCATCTCATCTTTCCAGTGGCACACTTGGATTCCCATGTTGAGGCCAGATTATTGCATCCTTTGTCAAATCTTGCATATGCATCCCGCATCGCATCCCGCATAGCATACCATCTTTGCATCATATTGTTTGAGCTTTGCACGTGGTTGATTGTGTTCCGTTTGATTGTTTGTCTTGTTTGGGTAGAGCCGGGAGACGAGTTCGCTAACGAGGAGCCCATTGAGTTTGCTTTCGAGGATCCAGTCAACTCTGACAACTTTGCAGGCAAGATGATCATACCCTCGAAATCATTACTATCTTTGCTTTGCTAGATGCTCACTCTTTTTCTATGCCAATGCTATGATGCCTACCACTTGCTTTCAAGCCTCCCAAATTGCCATGTCAAACCTCTAACCCACCATGTCCTAGCAAACCGTTGATTGGCTATGTTACCGCTTTGCTCAGCCCCTCTTATAGCGTTGCTAGTTGCAGGTGAAGATTGGAGACCATTCCTTGTTGGAACATTATTTAATTGTTGGGATATCATTATATTGCCATGTTATCTTAATGCATCTATATACTTGGTAAAGGATGGAAGGCTCGGCCTCTCGCCTAGTGTTTTGTTCCACTCTTGCCGCCCTAGTTTCCGTCATATCGGTGTTATGTTCCCGGATTTTGCGTTCCTTACGCGGTTGGGTTATAATGGGAACCCATTTGCCTCTTTTTCCCTTGGGTTTCCGGAGCTCGAGGGCCATCTTATTTTAGCCCCCCCGGGCCAGTGCTCCTCTGAGTGTTGGTTCGAACTAGAGTCCTGTGCAGCGCCCCCTCGGGGAAACTCGAGGTTTGGTTTTAGTTGTATGGAGCGCTCATCTGAGTGTGCCCTGAGAACGAGATATGTGCAGCTCCTATCGGGATTTGTCGGCACATTCGGGCGGTGTTGCTGGTCTTGTTTTAACCTGTTGAAGTGTCTTGAAGAACCGAGATACCGAGTCTGATCGGAACGTCTCGGGAGGAGGTCTATTCCTTCGTTGGCCGTGAGAGCTTGTCATGGGCTAAGTTGGGACTCCCCTGCAGGGATTTGAACTTTCGAAAGCCGTGCCCGCGGTTATGGGCAGATGGGAATTTGTTAATGTCCGGTTGTAGATAACTTGAACCTTAACTTAATTAAAATGAATCAACTGAGTGTGTTACCGTGATGGCCTCTTCTCGGCGGAGTCCGGGAAGTGGACACGGTGTTGGAGTAATGCTTGCGTAGGTTGCCCTCTAGTTTCTCGCTCGCGCTTTGCATCCTCTTCTCGCTCTCTTTTGCGAACAGGATAGCCACCATATATGCTAGTCGCTTGCTGCAGCTCCACATATTTACCCTGCCTTACCTATAAGCTTAAATAGTCTTGATCGCGAGGGTGCGAGATTGCTGAGTCCCTGTGGCTCACAGATTACTATTAAACCAGATGCAGGGCCTGATGATTCCGCTCCAGGTGACGCGCTTGAGCTCAAGTGGGAGTTCGACGAGGACTCTCAACGATACTATGTTTCGTTTCCTGATGATCAGTAGTGGTGCCCAGTTGGGGTGATCGGGACCGTGTCGCATGTTGGGTTATCTTTATTTTGGCGTCGTAGTCTGGCCATGAGTGTTTGGATGATGTAATGTTATTTATGTACTTCATTGACATGGCGAGTGTAAGCCAACTATGTTATCTCCCCTTTTATTATCTATATATTACATGGGATGTTGTGAAGATTGCCTAACTTGTGACATATGCCTTCAATGCGATTATGCCTCTAAGTCGTGCCTCGACACGTGGGAGATATAGTCGCATCGAGGGTGTTACAGTCGCATTAACGGCGACAATGCTGAGGATACGACAGTTAATGCCGGATTCAGAGGCTCTAAATCCGGTCAGCGGAAAAAGCCATTCAAAAGGAATCCTAGGGGCCCGTCCAGTTTGGACCGAATACTCGACCGCTTGTGCCAGATACATGGCACCCCCGAAAAGCTGGCCAATCACACCAACAGGGATTGTTGGGTGTTCAAGCAGGCAGGCAAGTTAAACGCCGAAAATGAAGACAAGGGGCTACATAGCGATGACGACGAGGAGCCCCGGCCACCGAACAACAGTGGACAGAAGGGTTTTCCCCCACAAGTGCGGACGGTGAACATGATATATGCAACCCACGTCCCCAAAAGGGAGCGGAAGCGCGCGTTAAGGGACGTATACGCGGTAGAGCCAGTCGCCCCAAAGTTCAACCCATGATCCTCCTGCCCGATCACCTTTGATCGAAGGGACCATCCCACTAGCATCCGTCATGGCGGATTCGCCACATTGGTTCTAGACCCAATTATTGACGGATTTCATCTCACTAGAGTCCTTATGGACGGCGGCAGTAGCCTGAACCTGCTTTACCAGGATACAGTGCGGAAAATGGTCATAGATCCCTCGAGGATTAAGCCCACCAAAACTACCTTTAAAGGCGTAATACCAGGTGTAGAGGCCAACTGTACAGGCTCACTCACACTTGAAGTGGTCTTTGGATCTCCGGATAATTTCCGAAGCAAGGAGTTAATCTTTGACATAGTCCCATTCCGCAGTGGCTATCACACACTGCTCGGGCGAACCGCATTCGCCAAGTTCAATGCGGTACCGCACTACGCATACCTTAAGCTCAAGATGCCAGGCCCTCGAGGAGTAATTACGGTCAATGGAAACACCGAACGCTCCCTCCGAACGGAGGAGCACACGGCGGCCCTTGCAGCGGAACTACAAAGCAGCCTCTCCAGGCAGTTCTCCAGTCCGGCCATTAAACGACCGGACACCGTCAAGCGCGCCCGGAGTAACCTACAACAAGACCGCCTGGCACGATCCGAGCAGGCGTAGCAATGTGGCCCCAACCCCAGCCCTTGGAAAAATGAGACACCAGTACTTCGCGTACATAACTACGCTCTAGAAATACCATGGGTACAGGGGAAGGGGCACCATCACGGCATGCCCGAAACACGGCTTAAACCGCACCAGGGGCTGCCGATTTTTTAATTTTCTCTTACTTTCAGGACTCCACACTTCGGAAGGCCTGTTAGGCAGTTCAATTGCTGCACAAACGATGCAAGAACCAGGGAAGCATACAAGCCGCGCCGCATTACGGAACTCCCAGGTGGTCTCTATCACGAGCAGTATACCTGTTTCGCATACTATTCCGCAGCTTGCCCCTGGAACGGACATGGTACATAGTCCAACCTTTTGCTTATCACATTATTTGTATCGTTCTGCTTTGATCGCAGCCCTCTTTAATAAACAGTGCATAGCTTTTGTCTATTTTTGCATTACTCTTTATATATATATATATATATATGTTCCTTAACGACATATTGCACCCGTACACTTTGGTACGGCCTAAATACGCCAGGGGCTTTAGTACCCCTCAATATGGTGTGAGAAGTCCGAACACTTTAACAAGTGCGGCATCCCGAACTTATAGCATTATATGCATCGGCTCCGAATCATGTCTTGGGTCAATAATTGGGTTTGCTCGGCTCCTATGTTTTGGAGCCTTACGTTCCGCTATATCGGTAAAGGTAGCACTAGGAGAACCACTGCGATTGTGCCCCAGTTGAGCTGGGTCGAGCACCTCAGTGGAGAAAGCTAAAACTGACTGTCATGATGAAGCGAGAGCTGGTCGCTGTTCGAGAGGTTTTTTGAGTCCCTAACGACTTATGCCGCTTAGAGCGAGGAGCCGGCTTTGTCCGGCCAAGGCGTGGATAGCGCCCCGAACTCGGTCTTCCGAATACCAGGGGCTTCGCCGAAATTTAAAATTATAGAATTCTATGGCTAAGTGAGAGTGTTCATGCATTATAGTCCGATTGCCTTGTTCGTTGGGCTGAGCGCCTCCCTCGAAGGACCCAAACATGGGAAAAAGAGCGCTCAGGTTTATCCCCGAACACTCCAGCACTAGCGGCACGGGGGCAGAAGCCGATGACTTGCCATCTTCTAGAATTGATAAACAGCCGCACAGAAGGTAATATTTTAAATTCCAAACAGCATTGCTTAGCGCATATGAACAAGTTTTCAACGCAGAGGACAAAACGAGCAAGTTTCACTCAAAAATTACATCCCTAGAACACTCATCCGCCACAAGGCAGGCACCCTTCTGAACATCCTTATAATAATTCTCGGGCTTGCGATGCTCTTTCCCCGGCGGTGGCCCGTCCTTCACAAGCTTCTCAGCATCCAGCTTGCCCCAGTGCACCTTAGCACGGGCAAAGGCCCTACGGGCACCTTCAATGCAGACGGAGTGCTTGATGACTTCGAGCCTTGGACAGGCCTCCACCAGCCGCCGCACCAGCCCGAAATAGCTCCCAGGCAGAGCCCCTCCAGGCCACAGCCGAACTATGAGGCCCTTCATAGCCTGTTCGGCCGCCTTGTGGAGCTCGACCAGTTGCCTCAGCTGGTCGCTCAGGGCACGGGGTGTCCAGCCTCAGCATACTGAGACCAGAACACCTTCTCTGTCGAGCTGCCCTCCTCGGCTCGATAGAATGCAGCGGCATCGGACACACTCCGGGGAAGATCTGCGAACACTCCTGGAGAGCTCCGGATTCGGGTAAGTAACAAGTAACTCACGTTTATGTGTTTGCTTTGCATAAAGAATGCCTTACCTGCCGCTATCTTCTTCACCTCATCCAACTCCTAGAGGGTCTTCTGGGATTCGGCCTTGGCAGACTTGACATTTTCAATAGCCACCGCGAGCTTGGACGCTCGCGTCTTTGAGTCAAGCTCCAAACTCTCATGTTTTTCCATGAGAGCCTGGAGCTCTTGCCGTACCTTGCCAACCTCGGCCTCACACTTCTCCCGCTCGGTGCGCTCGGTGGCTGCCCTCTTCTCGGCCTCGACCAGCGCTTGCTTAAGGGTCGCCACCTCAGACGCGGCCTCTACAATAGCCATGATAATCCTGTCATTTTTTGCAATTGCATCTTTTTATATATATTTAAACAAGGTATTTCTTACCTTCATTGTCCTCGAGCTGCTTCTTGGCACGCCCGAGCTCTTGCTCGGACCGCTCGAGGTTCTGCTTTAGCGTGTCCACTTCCGCAGTTAGTGCGGCGGACACAAGCAGAGAAGCCTGCATACGCATATTGACTCCTTTTTGTTAGACTCCTGCGAATTTTAATTGATCCTCTATTCGGCTTTTCTTCCCGAACGCCAAACAGAGCATCAGGGGCTACTGTCTATGCAGTAATATTATTCACACATTCTTTACTTACCTCAAAGCCTGTTAAAAGGCTAGTACAAGCTTCAGGCAGTCCGCTCTTGGCGGACTGAACCTTCTGGACCACCGCACTCATAATGGTGCGGTGCTCCTCGTCGATGGAGGCGCCTTGGAGCATCTCCAACAGATTGTCTGACGCCTCCGGTTGGACGGGGGTCACCGGCGCGATGGGCTTGCTCCTCTTGGAAGGAGGTCCCCCACCGGACTCTGGAACCTTTGAAGGTTCCGGAGCGGTGTCCGGCCTAGAGCCGGACTTGGAGCCCTGGGGGGTTTCATCCCCTTTACTCCTGGAGTCCGGGAGGACGCCTTGCGGCGCCTCCAGGACCACCTCCTCCCGGCTTGGAACCTGTTGGGACAAAACTTCGGTGTCGTCCATAGGGCGGGGGGAGGAAGCCGTCAGAAGCGAGTTCACATCCGACGAGTCCAGTGAGCCGCTCGACGACGCGTCGAGCCAGTCTTTGGGTGGGCTGCATAAACATATTCGACATAAGGGAAAGCTATGCAATAAACGAATACTATGAATTACTCTGGTATCTAGATACTTACGATTTTGCCAGGGGCTTGGCCCTAGGCAGCCACTCCTCTCCGCTGTCGTCGGCGTCGGTGGAGTAGTCCGGAGGAAGGGTTTTCCCCTTCTTGGACCCTTCGGCCTCCCCAGAGAGGTAGGCCTTCCTTTTCTTCTCTCCTCCTGCTGGAGGGGGAGAGGCCTCTTCTTCTTCCTCCTCGTCTTCATGGGAGGAATGCGCCTTGGAACCGTTAGATGATGTATTCGACACCTCCTGGCGCCGGGCACTCTTTCGAGTCCCTGTGGCCTTTTTCGCGGCCTTCTTCTCCGGCACGACATAGGGTGCCGGAACCAGCAGCTTCGCCAAGCGAGCGTCCGCTGGGCCTTCGGGCAAAGGAGCCGGACAGTTGATCTGTCCGGACGTCACCTGCCAATCCTGTCAAAGGTAAGGGAGCTTAGATCCTGCATGGAGTCAAACTATGAAAAACTGATACCCTGTAAAAGAAAAAAACAGCTTACCGCATGAGCGTGATGCTGCGTACTGAATCCGCGATCCTCGGTAGCGGATGCGGGGGCCTCGGCGCCCTTGAAAAGCACCTTCCAGGCATCTTCGTACGTCGTGTCGAAGAGCCTGCTCAGAGTTTGGTGTCGCGCCGGGTCGAACTCCCACAGGTTGAAAGCCCGTTGCTGACACGGGAGGATCAGGCGGATGAGCATAACCTGGACAACGTTGACAAGTTTGAGCTTCTTGTCCACCAGGGTTTGGATGCATGTTTGGAGTCCGGTCAGCTCTCCTTTTCTACCCCCCGACAGGCCCGTCTCCTTCTAGGAGGTGAGCCGCGTAGGGGGTCTGGATTGAAACACGGGGGCTGCGACCCATTCGGGGTCGCGCGGCTCGGTGATGTAAAACCACCCCGATTGCCACCCCTTGAGGGTCTCCACAAAGGAGCCCTCGAGCCATAAGACGTTGGCCATCTTGCCCACCATGGCGCCTCCGCACTCCGCCTGGTTCCCACGCACCACCTTCGGCTTGACATTGAAAGTCTTGAGCCATAGGCCGAAATGGGGGCGGATGCGGTGGAAAGCCTCACACACGACAATAAACGCCGAGATGTTGAGGACAAAGTTCGGGGCCAGATCGTGGAAATCCAAGCCATAGTAGAACATGAGCCCCCGGACAAATGGGTGAAGAGGGAAGCCCAGTTCGCAGAGGAAATGGGGGAGGAACACCACCCTCTCATGGGGCCTAGGGGTGGGGATGAGCTGCCCCTTTTCAGGAAGCCGGTACGCAATGTCGTTAGACAAGTATCCAGCCTTTCTCAGTTTTTTGATGTGTCTCTCTATGACGGAGGAGACCATCCACTTGCCTCCCGCTCCGGACATGGCTGGAGAAGGTTGAGGTAGGGAGTGCGGACTTGGGCGCTGGAGCTCGAGTGCGCGAGAATGGATAAGCAAGGGAGGAAGAAGGCGTAGGTGAAAAGGTGGATCCTTATCCCCTTATATGGGTGGACGCAACTACGTGTCCCCACCAGCCTGGTAAAACTCGCTTATCTCCAAGCGCCGTAATCAATGGCGTGGTTGGGTTACCCACGCCCGTATTGATGAGAATCCCGAAATAAGGGGACACGATCTCTGCTTTAACAAGACATGCCAAGGAAACCGCCTCGCATGACGCGCCGAGGTGGGATAATGAAACGACTCGGATAAAGGCTTGGCCGTGGTGTGTCACATTACGGAATACGTCAGCAGATTAGATTTGTGTAAATGTTATTCTCTCTATGGCAATATGTGGAAACTTATCTTGCAGAGCCGGACACTACCTTTGTGTTCAAAATCTTCTATGAAGTACTTGAAGTACTTGGAGGAGGAACCCGCCTTGCAATGCCGAAGACAATCTGCGCGCCGGACTCGTCGTCATTGAAGCCTGGTTCAGGGGCTACTAAGGGAGTCCTGGATTAGGGGGTGTCCGGATGGCCGGACTATACCTTCAGCCGGACTCCTGGACTATGAAGATACAAGATTGAAGACTTCGTCCCGTGTCCGGAAGGGACTTTCCCTACCATTGTAACCGACTTTGTGTAACCCTAACCCTCTCCGGTGTCTATATAAACCGGAGGGTTTTAGTCCGTAGGACAACATACACAACAACAATCATACCATAGGCTAGCTTCTAGGGTTTAGCCTCTCGATCTCGTGGTAGATCTACTCTTGTACTACCCATATCATCAATATTAATCAAGCAGGACGTAGGGTTTTACCTCCATCGAGAGGGCCCGAACCTGGGTAAAACTTCGTGTCCCTTGCCTCCTGTTACCATCCGCTAGACGCACAGTTCGGGACCCCCTACCCGAGATCCGCCGGTTTTGACACCGACATCGTGCATATTACATCAACACATAAAACTGCATCGGATGCCACTGTTGGGGAACGTAGTAATTTCAAATTCCTACGCACACGCAAGATCATGGTGATGCATAGCAACGAGAGGGGAGAGTGTTGTCTACGTACCCTCGTAGACCGGAAGCGGAAGCGTTAGCACAACGCGGTTGATGTAGTCGTACGTCTTCACGGCCCGACCGATCAAGCACCGAAACTACGGCACCTCCGAGTTCTAGCACACGTTCAGCTCGATGACGATCCCCGGACTCCGATCCAGCAAAGTGTCGGGGAAGAGTTCCGTCAGCACGACGGCGTGGTGACATCTTGATGTTCTACCGTCGCAGGGCTTCGCCTAAGCACCGCTACAATATTATCGAGGATTATGGTGGAGGGGCACCGCACACGGCTAAGAGATCAATGATCAATTGTTGTGTCTTTGGGGTGCCCCCTGCACCCGTATATAAAGGAGCAAGGGAGGAGGAGGCCGGCCCTAGGAGGGGGCGCGCCAAGTGTGGAGTCCTACTAGGACTCCCTAGTCCTAGTAGGTCCTAGTAGGATTCCACCTCCCATATGGAATAGGAAAAGAGGAAGGGAAAAGGAGAAGGAAGGAAGGGGGCGCCCCCTTCCATAGTCCAATTCGGACCAGACCAAGGGGAGCGGTGCGGCCACCCTTGAGGCCATTTTCCTTCTTTCCCGTATGGCCCAATAAGGCCCAATACGTATTCCCGTAACTCTCCGGTACTCCGAAAAATACCCGAATTACTCGGAACCTTTCTGATGTCCGAATATAGTCGTCCAATATATCGATCTTTACGTCTCAACCATTTCGAGACTCCTCGTCATGTCCCCGATCTCATCCGGGACTCCGAACTCCTTCGGTACATCAGAACTCATAAACTCATAATATAACTGTCATCGAAACCTTAAGCGTGCAGACCCTACGGGTTCGAGAACAATGTAGACATGACCGAGACACGTCTCCGGTCAATAACCAATAGAGGAACCCGGATGCTCATATTGGCTCCCACATATTCTACGAAGATCTTTATCGGTGAGACCGCATAACAACATACGTTGTTCCCTTTGTCATCGGTATGTTACTTGCCCGAGATTTGATCGTCGGTATCTCAATACCTAGTTCAATCTCGTACCGGCAAGTCTCTTTACTCGTTCCATAATACATCATCCTGCAACTAACTCATTAGTTGCAATGCTTGCAAGGCTTAAGTGATGTGCATTACCGAGAGGGCCCAAAGATACCTCTCCGACAATCGGAGTGACAAATCCTAATCTCGAAATACGCCAACCCAACAAGTACCTTCGGAGACACCTGTAGAGCACCTTTATAATCACCCAGTTACGTTGTGACGTTTGGTGGCACACAAAGTGTTCCTCCGGTAAACGGGAGTTGCATAATCTCATAGTCATAGGAACATGTATAAGTCATGAAGAAAGCAATAGCAACAAACTAAACGATCAAGTGCTATGCTAACGGAATGGGTCAAGTCAATCACATCATTCTCCTAATGATGTGATCCTGTTAATCAAATGACAACTCATGTCTATGGTTAGGAAACATAACCATCTTTGATCAACGAGCTAGTCAAGTAGAGGCATACTAGTGACACTCTTTTTGTCTATGTATTCACACATGTATTATGTTTCTGGTTAATACAATTCTAGCATGAATAATAAACATTTATCATGATATAAGGAAATAAATAATAACTTTATTATTGCCTCCAGGGCATATTTCCTTCACATAGGTCCTAATTGAGGTTGTCTTCCATTGATTATTTTTATCGCTGCTATGTTAGCTCTTTTGTGAGGGTCCAATTTGGTGACCGCCTTAGAAAGAACAAGTTTCGACTATTGCTAAAGATATTAAATCAAAAGATTATTCTTACGGCAGGAGGTTTGCATCCAATCTCCTGAAGTTAATTTGTTAATATATGTGATCATGTACCATGTGGTCCATAGCATATAACAGCTTTGTAGTTGACATATGTGGCCAAAGATCTGTACTAAAACATATAGAGAAATCATCAGAGATTATACTATGAATGAGAATGGACTTGGAAATTGTGATAAACCTTCCTTTAGGTACACGCTAAGTCGGTAACTATAATACAAGGCTTTACGAATCTATCAATTGAAGTGCAGATCAACCAAAATGTCATATGCAATGGTTGAAAGATGAAGACTAAAGACCACGGAGAAGATTACACCATCTTTCATTCCAAGGAAAGAAACAACATGGTCACTTGACTTTACAGACAACCTACTACTATTAACTTCTGTTTAATTGATCGACATCGCATCTTTGTTATTAGATATATACTTAGGAACATGCCTGTGAGTATATACTTAGTTTATGTATGCGAGACATTTTTGTTTTGTTTTTTCCCCTTAGTTCTATCCAGAAATGACAATTTGTGTCTTTCTATTTATTCTGCACTAGCCCTTTTTTGGAATTCCTATGTATTTTTGACTGAGGGAGTCCTAGGTTAGGGGTTGTCCGGATGGCCGGACTATACCTTCAGCCGGACTCCTGGACTATGAAGATACAAGATTGAAGACTCCGTCCCGTGTCCGGAAGGGACTTTCCTTGGCGTGGAAGGCAAGCTTGGCGATACGGATATGTAGATCTCCTACCATTGTAACCGACTTTGTGTAACCCTAATCCTCTCCGGTGTCTATATAAACCAAAGGGTTTTAGTCCGTAGGACAACATACACAGCAACAATCATACCATAGCCTAGCTTCTAGGGTTTAGCCTCTCCGATCTCGTGGTAGATCTACTCTTGTACTACGCATATCATCAATATTAATCAAGCAGGACGTAGGCTTTTACCTCCATGGAGAGGGCCCGAACCTGGGTAAAACTTCGTGTCCCTTTCCTCCTGTTACCATCCGGCCTAGACGCACAGTTCGGGACCCCCTACCTGAGATCCGTTGGTTTTGACACCGACATTGGTGCTTTCATTGAGAGTTCCTCTGTGTCGTCGCCATCAGGAAGGATGCCTCGCCCCGTCTTTAAAGACGGCACCGTTCTTAAGGGAGCTTTGGCTGTCGGCCAAACCCTCTGGCTAGGTGGTTTTCTTATGACCGCATGTTCGGCTTCTGCGTCGACGATGACCTCTCAAGCCATCAAAAACAATCTTCATGTCAGCTCAGAACTAACTGATAATAGAAGAGTTCAAGGGTTACTAACCTTAAAATTGTCTATATATTATAAATGACTAACTGATAATAGCAGAGTTCAAGGGTTTGTTATGTTCTGCAATTAGCATTCATCAGGAACCAAACAGCAACCCTCCAAACTTTTCAGCAACTTATTCCTATGTTTGGTGTCCTTTGATAATTGATAGTATGTTTCTCTTTAGATATATACCTGAGTACTACACTTTTAACTTATATGTCCATGCTCGTGCTTGAACATTGTTGTCATGTTTTTGTGTGTTGTGCTATCGCCAACTATTATCTGAAGCACCCCACTTAAATGAGTAGGATTACAGGGAACATGCCTACTATGGATATGGAGCTCATTACATGGCGGATAAGTGCAAGTTACACGCTTCATGGGAAAGATAGGAAGAAATTCCAGCTTTGGTGTGATGGTGGTCTACCAAACTGGAGAGAGGAATGCGTTGATTTTTGACAACCAGATTACGTTGATTCTGAGGTTATGAGTCAGCTGAAAGCTAATGGCTACTGGTTAGGAATCATTTAGGTCCTGGTCGTCTTTTGGACCTGCTTTAGTTGTACTCCCTCCATTTCATAATAGATGACTCAACTTTGTACTAAGTTTAGTACAAAATTAGTATAAATTTGGATCATCTATTTTGGAACGAAGGGAGTACTTGGCATTTTCTCTGCATTTTTCTAGACTACTTGTCGTTGAGTGCTGACCACCCTCTGTTGTTTCTCTGTCATGCAACTCTCCTACATGGTTAATCAACTAATTTAGACATTTTGTTTCTTTGACCGTTACTCATTTCTCTTATCCTTGTTGTATCAAATCAATTGTATCATCATTGATGGCCGTTTTTCTTTCTTTCCGCGATCTTTTTTTAGCAGAATGAGATGTGGCATAAACTCCTCGAAATGTTTGGTTACCTTCAAACAATTTATTAGCTAACTAATTTTGGTTGTTGTTGCACACAATACAATTGTACTTTGTTGTTGCCATCTTGCCTTTTATGTGAGCTTAACTCTACAATAAATTAAACTTTTACACAGAAAGCCGATTTCTTATCGTGTGTAGTTGCTCAAATACATAGTTATTGAAAAATACAAATATTTTCAATGAGCACATGGCTTTAAATGGGTCTCTGCGCCATTTGGCGCAACTGGTCATCTAGTAGAGGTTAATCATAAGTGGGATGCTTGTCCAAGTAAGGGCAGTACCCAAGCACCGGTCCACCCACATACCAAATTATCAAAGTACCGAATGCGAATCATATGAATGTGATGAAAACTAGCTTGACGATAATTCCCATGTGTCCTCGGGAGAGCTTTTCTCTATATAAGAATTTGTCCAAGCCTGTCCTTTGCTACAAAAAGGATTGGGCCACCTTGCTGCACTTTATTTACTTTTGTTACTTGTTGCTCGTTACAAATTATCTTATCAAAAAACTATTTGTTACCTATAATTTCAGTGCTTGCAGAGAATACCTTGCTGAAAACCGCCTATCATTTCCTTCTGCTCCTCGTTGGGTTCAACACTCTTACTTATCGAAAGGACTACAATAGATCCCCTATACTTGTGGGTCATCAAGACCATGCAAAGATGTTCAGATTCTCATAGAGGAAATCGATGAGTTGCCTTCCTATTTGCTGTCAAGGTTTGCACCTATGACAACGTGCCTCTCCGGGTGCTCCGGGTCCAAGGGTATCTTCTTTGTTTCCTTTGCCGACTTGAACAAGCCCTCGACTTCTGACTCCTTGGGGTTGGGTGATATTTCCGGCTGCTTGCCGGCCATCGCCACAACCCGGTCAAGGAGCCGCTTCTCAGCTGCGATCACAAGGGACTCGGCTAACTGGCTGCTCTCTGCTGCGCGGGCGGACGACTTCTTGTAGTCCCCTGCCACGGTCAGGATTCCCTTGGAGCTCGACATCTTCATCTTCAGGTAAGCATAGTGGGGGACCACCATGAACTTGGCCAGGGCAGGCCGGCCAAGTAATGCATGATAGGGCTCTCAAGGTCCACCACCTCAAACCAGACTGGCTCTCGGCAGAAATGATTTTTTCCCCAAAGAGGACATCTATCAGAGTCTTGCCGATTGGTGAGCAGGGAAGGCCAGGAACTATGCCATGGAAAACTGTCCGGCTGGGCTGAAGATGTCTCTGCTTGATTCCCAACTTCTCCATGGTATCTTTGTATAGAATGTTGATGCTGCTGCCGCCATCTATCAGAACTTGGGAGAAGCGAGCAGCTCGCCTCTCTGTGGCAAACGTGGCATCCAACACCAGAGCATAAGAGCCGGGATTGGGCATCACCTTCGGATGGTCGGCTCTGCTCCAGCTGATGGGCTTCTCAGACCAATGCATGAATTCCGGGGTCTCTGATGCCACCGCATTTACTTCTAGTCGCTGATACGTCTCCAACGTATCTATAATTTTGATTGCTCCATGCTATATTATCTACTGTTTTGGACTATATTGGGCTTTTTTCCACTTTTACATTATTTTTGGGACTAACCTATTAACCGGAGGCCCAGCTCAGAATTGCTGTTTTTTGCCTATTTCAGTGTTTTGGAGAAACAGAATATCAAATGGAGTCCAAACAGAATGAAACCTTCGGGAACGTGATTTTCTCACCAAACGTGATCCAGGAGACTTGGACCCTAGGCCAAGGCATCGGAGAGGCGGTCACGAGGGTGGGGGCACCCCCCCCCTAGGGCGCCCCCTGCCTCGTGGGCCCCTCGAAGCTCCACCAACGTACTTCTTCCTCCTATATATACCTACGTACCTGCAACTTTCTGTATCCACGAGATCCCATCTTGGGGCCAGTTCCGGAGCTCCGCCGGAAGAGGGCCGTTATCATGGAGGGCTTCTACATCATCATAGCCTCTCCGATGAAGTGTGAGTAGTTTACTTCAGACCTTCGGGTCCATAGTTAGTAGCTAGATGGCTTCTTCTCTCTTTTTGGATCTCAATACAAAGTTCTCCCCCTCTCTCGTGGAGATCTATTCGATGTAATCTTCTTTTTGCGGTGTGTTTGTTGATACCGATGAATTGTGGGTTTATGATCAAGTCTATCTATGAATAATATTTGAATATTCTCTAAATTCTTTTATGCATGATTGGTTATCTTTGCAAGTCTCTTCGAATTATCCATTTGGTTTGGCCAACTAGATTGGTAGTTCTTTCCATGGGAGAAGTGCTTAGCTTTGGGTTCGATCTTGCGGTGTCCTTTCCCAGTGACAGAAGGGGCAGCAAGGCACGTATTGTATCGTTGCCATCGAGGATAACAAGATGGGGTTTATTTCATATTGCATGAATTTATATCTCTACATCATGTCATCTTGCTTAAAGCATTAATCTGTTTTTAACTTAATACTCTAGATGCATGCTGGATAGCGGTCGATGAGTGGAGTAATAGTAGTAGATGCAGAATTGTTTCGGTCTACTTGTCACGGACGTGATGCCTATATACATGATCATGCCTAGATATTCTCATAACTATGCTCAATTCTGTCAATTGCTCAACAGTAATTTGTTCACCCACCGTAGAATACTTATGCTCTTGAGAGAAGCCACTAGTGAAACCTATGGCCCCCGGGTCTATTCTCATCATATTAATCTCCATCACTTTAATCTTGCTTTGCTTTTTTTTACCTTGCTTTTACTTTTCACTTTGCATCTTTATACTAAAAATACCGAAAATATTATATCTATCAGATCTCACTCTTGTAAGTGACCGTGAAGGGATTGACAACCCCTAATCGCGTTGGTTGCGAGTAGCTATCGTTTTGTACAGGTACGAGGGACTTGAGCATGGCCTCCTACTGGATTGATACCTTGGTTCTCAAAAACTGAGGGAAATACTTACGCTACTCTGCTGCATCATCCCTTCCTCTTTGGGGAAATCCAACGCAAGCTCAAGAGGTAGCAAGAAGGATTTCTGGCGCCGTTGCCAGGGAGTCTTACGCAAAAAGTCAACATACCAAGTACCCATCATAATCCCTATCTCTCGCATTACATTATTTGCCATTTGCCTCTCGTTTTCCTCTCCCCACAATTCGACCTTGCCGTTTCATTCGCCCTCTCTCTCTCTATCCTCCCTCTCCTTTTGCCTCTTTTGCCCGTTTGCTTTTGTTTGCTCGTGTGCTAGTTTGTTTACTTGTCATCATGGCTAGTCTCCTATCTTCTCCGTTGTCTCCTGAGAATGAAGTTCTAAATTTTAAACAAAGGGAGGGAGAAAATCTAAAAGATGCTTGGTATAGAATTTGCAACGCTAAAAATAGATCTACCAGGAAGCAATCTACTTCAGTTCTTCTCCGCAATTTTTATGTAGGTGTTAATCCTTGGTATAGATATATCCTCGATACCATTACTGGAGGGAACTTCTTGGGTAGCCATACTTTTGATTCTTATAATGCTATGCTAGATTTATTTGGCTCACCACCTCTTTTGGTTAATGGAACCATGTTAACTTTGGAGCATGTTATGCAAAGACTTGAAATTATTGAAAATAAAGTTGCTACTATTGAATTAATTGAAAATCTAGATAAAAAGATCCACAATCAAATTACTCAATATGGATCTAAGGTAGGAATGCTTTGAAGAATATCAAGGAAAAGGAACCCATAGTTAATGAGAAGATAAACTTAGATTCTACTAGAATTGATAAACTTGAGGGTATCATTACAAACTTGGGAACCGCCTTTTCTTCTATAAATAACACTCCAAGTCCTCCTACTAAAATTGCCAAGCTTATGTATGTTCCTAAAAATAAGGGTGAATCATCTAGTAAGGAAACTGCGGATCTTAAATCTATAAGTATTCATCCGAATCTTTTTGCTATCATTGAGGAACCAATTGTTAAAAATGAATTTTTCGATCTTGTGCCTAAAAGTTTGATAATCACTAGAAAGAAAGAAATTCCTAAGGGAAATAGATGCCTAATCAAAGAATTGCCTACCAAAGATGGCAATACCTAGATCTATCTTCTCTTCTATGCCTAGCTAGGGGCGTTAAACGATAGCGCTTGTTGGGAGGCAACCCAATTTTATTTTTATTCCTTGCTTTTTTCTCCTGTTTAGTAATAAATAAATTATCTAGAATCTGTTTTGGTTGTGTTTTTTGTGTTCAATTAGTGTTTGTGCCAAGTAGAACCGTTGGGAAGACTTGGGGAAAGTCTTGTTGAACTTGCTGTAAAAAACAGAAACCTTAGCGCTCACGAGAACTGCTGTCATTTTTATTTGGAGAGCGATATTTAGTTAATTCTTTTTGCAGATGATTAATAGATAAATTACTCACGTCCAGCAATTTATTTTAGAATTTTTGGGTTTCCAGATCTTGCGATAGCTACAGATTACTACAGACTGTTCTGTTTTTGACAGATTCTGTTTTTCATGTGTTGTTTGCTTATTTTGATCAATCTATGGTTAGTAAAATAGTTTATAATCCATAGAGAAGTTGGAATACAGTATGTTTAACACCAATATAAATAAAGAATGAGTTCATTACAGTACCTTGAAGTGGTCTTTTGTTTTCTTTCGCTAACGGAGCTCACGGGTTTTCTACCTTAAGTTTTGTGTTGTGAAGTTTTCAAGTTTTGGGGAAGGATTTGATGGATTATGGAACAAGGAGTGGAAAGAGCCTAAGCTTGGGGATTCCCATGTCACCCCCAAGATAATATAAGGACACCTAAAAGCCAAAGCTTGGGGATGCCCAAGCATCCCCTCTTTCGTCTACTTCTATCGGTAACTTTACTTGGAGCTATATTTTTATTCACCACATGATATGTGTTTTGCTTGGAGCGTCTTGTATTATTTGTGTCTTTGCTTGTTAGTGTGCCACAATCATCCTTGCTGTACACACCTTTTGAGAGAGCCATACATGAATTAGAATTTGATAGAATACTCTATGTGCTTCACTTATATCTTTTGAGCTAAGTAGTTTTGCTCTATGTGCTTCACTTATATCTTTTGAGCGTTATAATTTTGCTCTATGTGCTTCACTTAGATCTTTTAGAGCACGGTGGTGGACTTATTTTAAAGAAACTATTGATCTCTCATGTTTCACTTAAATTATTTTGAGAGTCTCTTAATAGGATGGTAATTTGCTTAATAATAATATGCTTGGTATTCAAGATTTGTGAAACTTTCTTTTGAGTGTGTTGAATACTAAGAAAAGATTGAAGCATGATAATTGTTTTGAGATATGGAGGTGATAATATTAAAGTCATGCTAGTTGAGTAGTTCTGAATTTGAGAAATACTTGTGTTGAAGCTTATGATTCCCGTAGCATGCACGTATGGTGAACCGTTATGTGATGAAGTCGGAGCATGATTTATTTATTGATTGTCTTCCTTATGAGTGGCGGTCGGGGACGAGCGATGGTCTTTTCCTACCAATCTATCCCCCTAGGAGCATGCGCGTAATACTTTTCTTTGATAACTTCTAGATTTTTGCAATAAGTATATGAGTTCTTTATGACTAATGTTGAGTCCATGGATTATATGCACTTTTTCCCATCCTTCCACCACTGCTAGCCTCTCTAATACCGTGCACCCTTCGCCGGTATCATACACCCACCATATAGCTTCCTCAAAACAGCCACCATACCTACCTATTATGGCATTTCCATAGCCATTCCGAGATATATTGCCATGCAACTTTCCACCGTTCCGTTTATTATGACACACTCCATCATTGTCATATTGCTAGCATGATCATGTAGTTGACATCGTATGTGTGGCAAAGCCACCGTTCATAATTCTTTCATACATGTCACTCTTGATTAATTGCATATCCCGGTACACCGCCGGAGGCATTCATATAGAGTCATATTTTGTTCTAAGTATCGAGTTGTAATTGTTGAGTTGTAAGAAAAATAAAAGTGTGATGATCATCATTATTAGAGCATTGTACCAGTGAGGAAAAGATGATGGAGACTATGATTCCTACACAAGTCGGGATGAGACTCCGGACGAAAAAAAAGAGAGGCCATAAAAAAAGAGAAGGCCAAAATAAAAAAATGAGAGAAAAAGAGAGAAGGGACAATGTTAGTATCCTTTTACCACACTTGTGCTTCAAAGTAGCACCATGTTCTTCATAGTAGAGAGTCTCTCGTGTTGTCACTTTCATATACTAGTGGGAATCTTTCATTATAGAACTTGGCTTGTATATTCCAATGATGGGCTTCCTCAAATTGCCCTAGGTCTTCATGAGCAAGCAAGTTAGATGCACACCCACTTAGTTTCCTTTTGAGCTTTCATATACTTATAGCTCTAGTGCATCCGTTGCATGGCAATCCCTACTCACTCACATTGATATCTATTGATGGGCATCTCCATAGCCCGTTGATACGCCTAGTTGATGTGAGAATATCTTCCCCTCTTTTTGTCTTCTCCACAACCACCATTCTATTCCACATACAGTGCTATATCCATGGCTCACGCTCATGTATTGCATGAAGATTGAAAAAGTTAGAGTATGAAACAATTGCTTGGCTTGTCATCGGGGTTGTGCATGATTTAAATACTTTGTGTGGTGAAGATAGAGCATAGCTAGACTATATGATTTTGTAGGGATAACTTTTTTTAGCCATGTTATTTTGAGAAGACATAATTTCTTTGTTAGTATGCTTGAAGTATTAGTATTTTTATGTCAATATAAACTTTTGTCTTGAATCTTTCTAATCTGTATATTCATATCACAATTAAGAATATTTGCATTGAAATTATGCCAAGTAGCACTCCGCATCAAAAATTCTCTTTTTATCATTTACCTACTCGAGGACGATCAGGAATTAAGCTTGGGGATGCCTGATACGTCTCCAACATATCTATAATTTTTGATTGCTCCATGCTATATTATCTACTGTTTTGGACTATATTGGGATTTATTTTCCACTTTTATATTATTTTTGGGACTAACCTATTAACCAGAGGCCCAGCCCAGAATTGCTGTTTTTTGCCTATTTCAGTGTTTCAGAGAAACAGAATATCAAACGGAGTCCAAACGGAATGAAACCTTCGGGAACGTGATTTTCTCACCGAACGTGATTCAGGGACTTGGACCCTACGCCAAGGCATCGAAGAGGCGGTCACGAGGGTGGGGGGCGCGCCCCCTACCTCGTGGGCCCCTCGAAGCTCCACCGACGTACTTCTTCCTCCTATATATACCTATGTACCCCCAAACGATCAGAACAGGAGCCAAAAACCTAATTCCACCGCCGCAACTTTCTGTGTCCACAAGATCCCATCTTGGGGCCTGTTCCGGAGCTCCAGCGGAAGAGGGCCGTTATCACGGAGGGCTTCTACATCATCATAGCCTCTCCGATGAAGTGTGAGTAGTTTACTTCAGACCTTCGGGTCCATAGTTAGTAGCTAGATGGCTTCTTCTCTCTTTTTGTATCTCAATACAAAGTTCTCCCCCTCTCTCGTGGAGATCTATTCCATGTAATCTTCTTTTTGCGGTGTGTTTGTTGAGACAGATGAATTGTGGGTTTATGATCAAGTCTATCTATGAATAATATTTGAATCTTCTCTGAACTCTTTTATGCATGATTGGTTATCTTTGCAAGTCTCTTCGAATTATCCGTTTGGTTTGGCCAATTAGATTGGTAGTTCTTGCCATGGGAGAAGTGCTTAGCTTTGGGTTCGATCTTGCGGTGTGCTTTCCCAGTGACAGAAGGGGCAGCAAGGCACGTATTGTATCGTTGCCATCAAGGATAACAAGATGGGGTTTATTTCATATTGCATGAATTTATCTCTCTACATCATGTCATCTTGCTTAAAGCGTTACTCTATTTTTAACTTAATACTCTAGATGCATGCTGGATAGCGGTCGATGTGTGGAGTAATAGTAGTAGATGCAGAATCTTTTCGGTCTACATGTCACGGACGTGATGCCTATATACATGATCATCCCTAGATATTCTCATAACTATGCTCAATTCTGTCAATTGCTCAACAGTAATTTGTTCACCCACCATAGAATACTTATGCTCTTGAGAGAAGCCACTAGTGAAACCTATGGCCCCGGGGTCTATTCTAATCATATTAATCTCCATCACTTTAATCTTGCTTTGCTTTTTTACTTTTCTTTTACTTTTCACTTTGCATCTTTATACTAAAAATACCAAAAATATTATATCTATCAGATCTCACTCTCGTAAGTGACCGTGAAGGGATTGACAACCCCTAATTGCGTTGGTTGCGAGCAGCTATCGTTTTGTGTAGGTACGAGGGACTTGAGCGTGGCCTCCTACTGGATTGATACCTTGGTTCTAAAAAACTGAGGGAAATACTTACGCTACTCTGCTGCATCATCCCTTCATCTTCGAGGAAATCCAATGCAAGCTCAAGAGGTAGCATTCGCTGCTGCCGTCTGCTACGCCTGTCGTCGGCCACGCTGGTGAACACGACATCAGCTCCATGCTCTTTAGGATAATCATCTTGTATGGCGCCGACTGGTCGAGCCGCCGGCTACTGTGGAGGAGGAGGTGGCGGGCCGGTTGGCGGAGGGGGCTGGAGTCCGTCACCCTTGGCGATCCTGGTGAGCTAGTGGGACTTCCGAGTGGTGTGATTGGACGACTTCGCACCACTGTGGAACTTGCAGGGTGCGTCGAGAGTCTGTTCATACGAGAAGGCGGGCAGCCAGTTGGGCTTGCCGCCCTTCTGGGGTTTGGGAGGAGTCTGCCCCTCTGGCTGCTGATCTTCAACTGTAGCCACCTGCCGGCTCGTGGAAGCCGGCTGCATGGCCTTGTGCTCGTTGTTGTTCGGTTGTTGTCGCCGACTGACCTCACCAGCCGGGGTCCGAGGAGCTTGAGGGGCCACCTTGCCTGACACATTGACTTGAATCTCCGCCTTCATGGAGGAGTCGGCCATGGCGTACTTGTATGCTATGATTAGCAGTTTGTCGAGGGTCGCCGGCTCGTCGCAGAGAAGCTTATGCTTGAGGAGGGTGCCCTCTTGGCACCCAGCAGTGAAGTACTCGATGGCTGCACCTCGTGCACACCCTTGCAAGAGTTGCGCAACTCAGCCCAGCGCGTGAGATAGTCGCGAGTCGACTCGTTGGGGCCCTGGATGCATAAGGAGAGCCGGCGAGGCTTGGGCAGCCGCTTGTACGTGCTGGTGAAGTTGCGGATGAATGCTTCAGTAAAATCAACCCAGCTGTTGACGCTGCGGGGCTTCAGGTTGTTCAGCCATGTCCGGCCGTGCCCTGGAGCAAGAGCGGAACGTACTTCATGGCAACATGCTTGTTGTCGTTGGCGATGCTAACGGCTGTGGAGTAGTCAACCAGCCAGTCCTCCGGCTTTACAGAGCCAGTGTACTTGGGTGTATCTCTCAGGAGAGTGAACCCTTTGGGGAAGGGCTCATCTCGGATGCGGGGGCCAAAACAAGGCGGACCCAGCTCATCTTCTTCTTCTAGTGCCAGGGATCGATTGAGGCGATCGATCCGATGGCGAGCATCGTTTTCTACGATTCCTTCTCAGCGGCCAAGGCGGTCGCCGAGTGATGGGTGATCAACAGGCGGCGGGGAAATGCACCTCTCCCTACGGGGAGGAGGAGGCGGACAGTCGTCTCGCCGCCG
The DNA here is from genome assembly GCF_003073215.2 of Triticum urartu. Lineage (NCBI taxonomy): Eukaryota > Viridiplantae > Streptophyta > Magnoliopsida > Poales > Poaceae > Triticum > Triticum urartu. The sequence continues at coordinate 606,453,721 of NC_053028.1, forward strand.
CACTGCTCTTGGGCGACCGTCTTGGTCGCGCTCGATGGTGATGTGAGTCCGGCTGCGGCTGGCAGCCGAATCCTTGTCTCTTCTATCGCGGACGCCAGCAGTCGGCATCCGGGATGTCACGCCTTGATCTCGGTGAGGAGGCGGGTCGTTGTTTGGCCGGTCGGGCGCTTCGGTGCGGCACCCGGCATCTTGCTGCTCAGCAGCCGCGTCGAGGAGCTGCTGGACTCGCTCCGTCATGTGGCGACGCTCGTCGCCCTCGAGCTTGTCTAGCTCGTCTGCTGCCGCCTGGGCAGCTCGTATGTTCTCTGCAGGCGTGGCGTATACGGGGCGATCTGTCTCGAACATGCTGGCGATGGTCGTGCCACGCTGTCGGACCAAGCCAATGCCGCTAGGCCCACCAGGAGCCGGAGTGCCGCCGGCAGCATGGTCCATCTCCCGCTGGTAGGCCTCCGAAAGGCGTCTCGTGCTGGCCAGCCGGTTGGCGCTCTCGACGAGCTGGACGTGGCGTGCTACCAGCATCTCAGCGTTGGCGTCTTCCGGGATAGGCACAGCCAGGTCTTGCATCGCCGCCTGCAACGGATCCTGGCCACCTCCGCTAGAATGCTCGCGCGTGGCTGATGATGAGCACCTCCGTCCACCGCTGTCTGTGCGAGGAAGCGGCTCGTCGTAGACCACCACGTTGGAGGGGAACGCGTCAAGTGATGCCGTGTCGGGGTCGACCAACATCGGATCGGTGGAGCCAACCGACTCCAAGTCAGCAGCAGGCTCGCTGGCGACATGGAGCTGATCGAGGAGGCTCAAGAGGCGGCTCTCGGGGCCGTCGGTGCCCGCATCAGATGCGGTCTCGTCGGAGAGGCGAATCTCACCAACAAGATTGGCGAGGCAGCTCGCCGCGCAGGCAACCTCTGCGTCGTGCAGCGCGTTGGCGCAGACGCCGTCTGGCGTGCCGGGATGGCTACGCTCGCCAAGAAGGAACAGGGTTCCCATCCAAAATAGGTCTCTGGGAGACGGTGCACCTGGCCCCATGGTGGGCGCCAAATGTCGGGGGTTGGGTGCGACATATGCCAATGGATGGCTTATCATGGTGGGAGCAAGTAGAACGCCGCCGGTGCCTAGACATGGGATAAGGCGTAGACACGAATGCCGGTGTACTTTACCCAGGTTCGGAGCTCTCCTAGGAGATAACACCCCTAGTCCTGCTCTGCGGGGTCTCCGCATGATCACTAAGGCACTAGTGAGTACAATCATGCTCCTCGAGCTGTATGCTAGAGGTAGAAGAAGGCAAGGCCTGCTTTCCTCTTTCCCTAGGTGTGAGTCTAATTCTAACAGGTTCCAACCTTTTGCATGGGTGCCCTGGGGGGTTTATATAGGCCTACCCCACAGGGGTACAATGGTAATCTGGCCAGGTATAGGTCCAGCTGTCAGTCTCTCTGGTCGCCGACTTCTCCGCCAACTGCTGGGCCCTGCCGGCTGGTCTGGTACAGAGCCGACAGGCCGCCTCCGCCGCTCACGGGTCTTGCCGGCTGTGGTTTACTGTTGACGTGATGCTAATGACGCTTGCTTGGTCAGGGGAGCGTGGCTACAGTCCCGCCGCCTGGTGGGAGATCATTGTAGCCACCCCGCGTCTTATCTGGTTAATGGTGCGTGGGGCCCCGAGGAAGTAACGGGCCAACTGCTGGGAGCCGGCCTCCCTCGGGTCCGACTAGTGAGGCACCCGCCGTCTTCCGGGCTCTCGCTGACTGGCAGGGTCCATCGTCCTCGGGCCATACAGACAAGCGATCATGGGAACATGGCTTCGCCTGTCAGGAATGATATCAGGAGCGGAGTGGCAATAATGCAGCGCCGGGCGGAGATCTCTGCCTGTACGGAGCACTATGGCCACGCCCGACCCTGGATACGGGGGGATGGGCTCTGGATACGGGGGGATGGGCTACACTGCAGCCACTCCCTGTCTTGTCTTCTTAATGGGGGGGCGCAGACTTTGAGGGCGCCATGGGCCGACTACTAGGAGCCGGCCTCTCTGGAGGCCGTCTGCTAGGAGTCGGCCTGTCTTGGAGCCGCCTTCTTGAGCATGGCTGCCTTCCGAGAGTCGGCCGCTCGGCCAGCCGGCCGCCATAAGGTGGAGCTCTATCTTGACGTCTTGAGGGGCACAACCGGCCCCAATGTCTTGAAAGGTTCTGGGGCTCGGGTTAGGCTACCCGTGGCCCATTACTCTGACAAAGATGGTGAGATCGGGAGGATGGGGATCCTGCGCCCTAGCGGTTAGGGTTAGCAGCGGGGGCTGCTGGGCCTTAGGTGTAGATGGGCCTAGGTGGGCTGGCGTGGGAGTTGGGAGGCCCAGTTGGGCTGGCTCTCCCCTCTCTCTCTCTAATAATAATCTTAACAGAAAATTTACCAAGAAAAATGAAGGGTCGAGCTGGAATTCCAACAAGTGACATATTTTCCTGGAGATAGAAAAATATAGAGGATTTAATGAAAATGGTTGGAAAGAGTTTAGAAGATACTAATTCAAATAAGTTTGAATAAAACTCAAACTGTTTGAATTTGGAAGCTATTTAAATAGATACCAAATGAGATGAGATTTAATTGGTAACCCTACATGAATAGCATGATTTATGGGCAGAAGCTGGACATTTATGGATAAAATAAAATTGCAACTCAATTTCACTAAAAGGCTCCAAAGAAAGAAAAGAAGATGAGTTGGATAAAAGGAAATTTGAAGAACGGTGCAAATGTGTTATGGGTGATTCCAAGACAATGGAATGGTTTTATATATCTCCCTAAATATTGGGAGGATATGTTATAAACTGAACTCGTCATGTGAATTCCCTTAGTTTAAATAGATCGAAATATCTATGCAATTTATTTAAGAGAAAACATTTAAGTTGGTAATGATGACATGATGCAATGCAAATGATGCAATCATGAATGCAACAAACAAATAAGTCACACGGCGAAATTCGGAATCCACATAAGTCCTCTAGAGCCTCGGTGTCGGGTCGTCACAACTCTCCTCCACTTACAAGAGATCTCGCCTCGAGATCTAGGGATGGCACCGGAGAGAAGCGGAAGAGTTATAGGTAAAATAAAGTTGCTTCTTCGACAAACGAGTGAAACCATGAGCATTGAGAGGTTGAAAAATCTTGCAAGAAATAATACAATGGAGATGAACAAAGTTGAAAACACTCCGTTAGAAAAGAGGAACAAGCAACATTATGAGAACCTTGTAGGTTGCAAGCACATGAATCAAGAGCTCAAGGGTCACAAAAGAATTTAAAACCACTCCGGTTGAAAAGAGAAGCAAGGTATACAAGAGAATTTGGGCAGCGCTTCGGTAGAAAGAGAAGGAACTTGGTAAGATGGAAGGAGCTTGAAAATAGGACGCAACACTCATGTTAACTAGATAAGCTCAAAAAGAACATGATCCTGACAAAACGAGATGATGAGTGACGACAGCAACATCACAATGCCTCTGGAATGAAAGAGTGGGACACATAGAAGAGGAACCAACATCTTCTATCCCAATCACGTGATGAATTCATGATTGGGGCACAACCGCATTTCTAGCGCATAGCAGGGTGGATATCATTACAACATACCATGTACTGAATATATGAGAATACAAGATAAAGGCTTACACTCGCCACAAGCTACATCATGAATACAACAATTCATTAATACATAGCAATCATCATACAGAAGAGCGGGATCCGACTACGGATGAAATCAAACAAAAAAGAACGACATCCACCCTACTAATCCTAGGCTCCCCGACCCGGAACCTAATTCCTTGATCGAATAAGAAGACCTCCAAAAGCAATCAAGCGTCGCTCTCACGTCAGAACATCGCATTACCTGTACCTGCAACTGTTGTTGTAGTAATCTATGAGCCACGAGGACTTAACAATCCCATTACCATGGGTATCAAGTCTAGCAAAGCTTAATGGGTATGGCATGGATAAATGGTGAGGTTGCAGCAAGCGACTATGCAATGTATGGTGGCTAACTTACGACTACAAGAATAAGATGAGAAACTACGCAACGGTCGCAAACTAGTAATGATCAATAAGTGATCCTGAACTACTTACGTTCAAACATAACCCCACCGTGTTCTCTTCTCGACTCACTCGAAAAGAGACCGTCACGGTTACACATGTGGTTGGTGTATTTTATTTCTGGTCTGGTGTCAAGTTCTCTACAACCGGACGTTAAAAATTCCCATCTGCCACATAACCGCGGCCACGCCTCTCAAAAGTTTAAACCCTACAGGGGTGTCCCAACTTAGCCCATGACAAGCTCACGATCCGCGGAGACAATCCTCCATCTCGGGACCCTCTGATCAGACTCGGAATCCCGGTGCACAAGACATTTCGACAATGGTAAAACTAATCCAGCAAGACCTCCCGACGTGCCGACACCTTGATAGTAGCCGCGCGTATCTCGTCTCAGGCCATGATCAGATGGGTCAAGCTACAAGTAAAACCAGATCCTCGGGTTTCCCCGTGGTGGCCCCGCAGGTTGCCCGTTTGGGACCAACACCATCAACACTGACCCCCCCTGTATTATGTTGAAAAGAATCCTCGGGGATGCAATCCCCTATGCTAATTAATTAATTATCAGGTTTAGTTATTATGTTGAGCAAAAGGTAAAACCAATGTTGGGCCTTGATGGAAGAGTTTTATTCAAAGCAAACTGTCAAGAGGGGCCCATAAACCCTCATCGTGTTAGGGATGCAAAATCAAGGAACATAACACCGGTATGATGGAAACTAAGGCGGCACCAGTGGAACAAAACACCAGGAAAAAGGCCGAGCCTCCCACCCTTTACCTAGTATATAGATGCATTAATTAAATAAGAGATATTGTGATATCCCATGATATCCATGTCCCAACATGGAACAACCTGCACTGCACCTGCAACTAGCAACACTATAAGAGGGGCTGAGCAAAGTGGTAACATAGCCAAACAATGATTTGCTAGGATGGTGAAAAGGTTAGAGGCTGTTTCGTGGCAATGTGGGAGGCTCGATAAATAGGTGGTAGGTAATGCGACATAGCGATAGCAACGAGACAGCTAGCATATCAAATATAGTAGTGAGATCCAAGGTGATGGTCATCTTGCCTGAAATCCCGCTAGGAAGAAGAACGAATCCAGGTAGAAGACGAACCAGTGTAGCCGATTGAATCCTCACGATCGCAACGAAACAGGAACTATCGAGAAGAAGCACAACTGAAAAGAAGAAAACAACATGGTAAATAAACAAGCATAATCATGGCATGATGCACAAACAAGTATGATGCATGTCCGGTTTAATGAGGCATGGCATGGCAAAGTGCAACAAACAATACTACAAATTAAGTGGAGCTCAATATGCAACGAGTTGCATATTGACGAAAGACCACATTTAATTATTTAGTTCGCTCCCATTAAAGCTACTCAACAATATTAATTGTTGTTAAACATTGCAAAAGGCGAAGCATAATTAAACTACCTATCTAGGCAAGTTTAAATGAGGCCGGAAACAACAACAATTCCGGTAAAATCCCCACATATCATTTAGCAATTTAAAGCAAACCACAATTTTAAACATCTTAAATGTTGTTATCATGATGCGGATGACATAAACATGTTTTATGCAATTTTGTGAAAATTTTGACATGAGCATGTTATGAAGCATTTGGTCACCATAGCAGAACGAAAGGGGTGCCACGGCAATGACAATGGAAATGGTGCCACGACAACATTCTGATGATCTGACAAATCATTGGGATACCAGTGCAAAAGAGCAAATGTGCGGATGTGCGGAACATGCTACAGATGGTGGGGTGATCCCGGTTACCTGGTTTCCATGAGTCAACGCATGGCAAACGAGGAGGACCGAGCAATGACAACTCGGAGACGGTGCGAACACGAGCATCTCATACATCACACATGCATTCGTTCACGAGTGGTCGTCTCGGGGTTATAACTTCGAAGCATGCGTTTTCAGAGCGGATTGGGTTCGATGCGGTGTAGGGGAAGTAGAAGTTCTCGAGACGGTCGTAGTGGAAATAGTGGCACACATTTCATAGTCATACACATTCCGTCGATGTTCGGGGTCACAATGAGGAACTTGACGTCCACGGGGTCTTAGAGGGTTGATGATAGTCGTTCACGTTGTAGTCAGACTTGAGGAATGCACCGGTAGCTGTACGTTGGTCGAAGAGGAACTTGGCGCAACTAGGTTCTTCGGATCATTGTTGTACTTGGCGTCCGATGCGGTACTTGGTGAAATCCTCGGAGATGGATAGTGGTACTTGGCATTCCACGAGAACAGTACTAGTACATGGTCTTCGCTTTGTAGTCGGACTTGACGGATCCGTGGGCTCTGGGCATCGTGGTACTTGGGGTCTCGGTCTTGGCGACGATAGTTGTACACGGCTCGTAGTGGTACTTGGCGAATTTAGAAACGGTCTTGACCATCTGGCGAGACGACATGGTCCGGGGTAGTCTCGATTCTTGGCGGTCTTAGACATCCAAAGTGGCACAAGTGAGAGGCACATCCACAGAGACTTTAGACTTGGGCTTCGGTTAGGACTTGAGGGTCTTGGTCAGGAGCAATTGTATAGAGAAGTACCCGCATGCAAGGCGATGCAGCACGAACAGGAGGTGAGGAAGATGGAAGCGACGCGATCTCCGGCGAGAAGGCGAAGCAGAGGAGGCCGGGGTTGAGCACGGGGAGGCTGGACGCTGGCGGGGCTCTCCAGCCCGCATGTCAGACGGCGAAGCAGGCGGGGCTTGAGCAGCTAGCATGGGACTCCAGCGACGAAGGAGCTCCGGGAAGAAGACGGCGGCGGGGAAGGCTGGGACAGGAGGTTGCCGCTGGGTGTCGGGGCTTGAGGAAGAGCACGGGCCTGGCGGCGGGTCGAGGAGGCGGGGTAGCAGGCCAGTGGCGGGGCTTGATGGATCCAGGTGAGGTCGCCGGTAGCAGAAGCTGCGACGTGGCCGGGCTTCGGCTGTTGACGGCTCCGATGGCCGGCGCGGTCGATTGAGGAGGCGGACGGTGGGTCAGGTGTAGGAGGCAAGGACGAGACGCGGTGGTGGAGGTCGCCAGCGGAGTGATCGGGCGCGGGGATGGTGTGCGTGTGTGGTGGTGCGAGGGACAAAAAGGGGGAGAACGAGGGAGAGATGGCAGCGCTGTGGGAGGGATATGGTGAGATCGAGAGGAGGGGGATCGAGTGCCCTGGCGGCTAGGGTTAGCAGCGGGGGCTGCTGGGCCTTAGGTGCAGATGGGCCTAGGTAGGCTGGCGTGGGAGATGGGAGGCCCAGTTGGGCTGGCTCTCCCCTCTCTCTCTCTCTAATAATATTCCTAACAGAAAATTTGCCAAGAAAAATGAAGGGTAGAACTTGAATTCCAACAAGTGACATTTTTTCCTGGAGATAGAAAAATAGAGGATTTAATGAAAATGGTTGGAAAGAGTTTAGAAGATACAAATTCAAATAAGTTTGAATAAAACTCAAACTGTTTGAATTTGGAAGCTATTTAAATAGAGACCAAATGAGATGAGATTTAATTGGTAACCCTACATGAATAGCATGATTTATGGGCAGATGCTGGACATTTACGGATAAAGTAAAATTGCAACTCAATTTCACTAAAAGGCTCCAAAGGAAGAAAAGAAGTTCAGTTGGATAAAAGGAAATTTGAAGAACGGTGCAAATGTGTTATGGGTGATTCCAAGACAATGGAATGTTTTAATATATCTCCCTAAATATTGGGAGGATATGTTATAAAGAGAACTCGTCATGTGAATTCTCTCAGTTTGAATAGATCGAAAGATCTATGCAATTTATTTAAGAGAAAACATTTAAGTTGGTAATGATGACATGATGTAATGCAAATGATGCAATGATGAATGCAACAAACAAATAAGTCACAGGATGAAACTCGGAATCCTTAGAAGTCCTCTGGAGCGTCAGTCTCGGGTCATCACAACTCTCCTCCACTTACAAGAGATCTCGCCCCGAGATCTAGGGATGGCATCGGAGAGAAGCGGAACAGTTATAGGTAAAATAAAGTTGCTTCTTCGACAAACGAGTGAAACCATGAACATTGAGTGGTTGAAAAATCTTGCAAGAAATAATACAACGGAGATGAACGAAGTTGAAAAAACTCCGTTAGAAAAGACGAACAAGGAACATTATGAGAACCTTGTAGGTTGCAAGCACATGAATCAAGAGCTCAAGGGTCACGTAAGAATTTAAAACCACTCCGGTTGAAAAGAGAAGCAAGGTATACAAGAGAATTTGGGCAGCGCTCTGGTAGAAGGAGAAGGAACTTGATAAGATCGAAGGAGCTTGAAAATAGAATGCAACACTTAGGTTAACTGGATAATCACGAAAAGAACATGATCCTAACAAAACGAGATGATGAGTGAAGAGAGCAACATCACAATGCCTCCGGAATGAAAGAGTGGGACACATAGAAGAGGAACCAACATCTTCTATCCTAATCACATGATGAACTCATGATTGGGTCACAACCGCATTTCGAGCAGATAACAAGGTGGATATCATTACAACATACCATGTACTGAATAGATGAGAATACAAGCTAAAGGCTTACACTCACCACAAGCTACATCATGAATACAACAATTCATCAATACATAGCAATCATCATACAGAAGAGCAGGATCCGACTATGGATGAAATAAAATGAAAAAAAGAATGACATCCACCCTGCTAATCCCAGGCTCCCCGACCCGGAACCTAATCCCTTGAACGAAGAAGAAGAACTCCAAAAGCAATCAAGCATCGCTCTCACGTCAGATCATCGCATTACCTGTACCTGCAACTATTTTTGTAGTAATCTGTGAGCCACGAGGACTCAACAATCCCATTACCATGGATATCAAGACTAGCAAAGCTTAATGGGTATGGCATGGATAAATGGTGAGGTTCTAGCAAGCGACTAAGCATTGTATGGTGGCTAACTTACAAGTACAAGAATAATATGAGAAACTACGCAAAGGTAGCAAACAAGTAATGATCAATAAGTGATCCTGAACTACTTTAGTTCAAACATAACCCCACCGTGTTCTCTTCTCGACTCACTTGAAAAGAGACCGTCACAGTTACGCACGCGGTTGGTGTATTTTATTTCGGGTCTAGTGTGAAGTTCTCTACAACCGGACATTAACAATTCTCATCTGCCACATAACCGTGGGCAAGCCTCTCAAAAGTTTAAAGCCTGCAGGGGTGTCCCAACTTAGCCCATGACAAGCTCATGATCTGCGGAGACAATCCTCCATCTCAGGACCCTCCGATCAGACTCGGAATCCCGGTGCACAAGACATTTCGACAATGGTAAAACTAATCCAGCAAGTCCTCCCGACGTGTCGACACCCTAATAGTAGCCGCGCGTATCTCGTCTCAGGCCATGATCGGATGGGTCAAGCTACGAGTAAAACTAGATCCTCGGGTTTCCCCATGGTGGCCCCACAGGTTGCCCGTTTGGGACCAACACCATCAACACTGACCCCCCTGTATTATGTTGAAAAGAATCCTTGGGGACGTGACCCCCTAGGCTAATTAAATAATTATCAGGTTTAGTTATTATGTTGAGAAAAATGTAAAACCAATGTTGGGCCTTGCTGGAAGAGTTTTATTCAAAGCAAATTGTCAAGAGGGGCCCATAAACCCTCATCGTGTTAGGGACGCAAAATCAAGGAACATAACACCGGTATGACGGAAACTAAGGCGGCACGAGTGGAACAAAACACTAGGAAAAAGGCCGAGCCTTCCACCCTTTACCAAGTATATAGATGCATTAATTAAATAAGAGATATTGTGATATCCCATGATATCCATGTCCCAACATGGAACAACCTACACTGCACCTGCAACTAGCAATGCTATAAGAGGGGCTGAGCAAAGCGGTAACATAGCCAAACAACGGTTTGCTAGGATGGTGGAAAGGTTAGAGGCTATTTCATGGCAATGTGGGAGACTTGATAAACAGGTGGTGGATGGCACAACATAGCGATAGCAACGAGAGAACTAGCATAGCAAAGATAGTAGTGAGATCCAAGGTGACGGTCATCTTGCCTGAAATCCCACTAGGAAGAAGAATGAGTGCATGAAGAAGACGAACCAACTTACTCGGACGAATCCTCACGATCGCAACGAAACAGGAACTATCGAGAATAAGCACAACCGAAAAGAAGCAAATAACATGGTAAATCAACAAGCATAATCATGGCATGATGCATAAACAAGTATGATGCATGTACGATTTAATGACAGATGGCATGGGAAAGTGCAACAAACAATACTACAAATTAAGTGCAGCTCAATATGCAACGAGTTGCATATTGACGAAACACCACATTTAATTATTTAGTTCGCTCCCATTAAATCTACTCAACAATAATAAATGTTGTTAAACATGTCAAGAGGTGAAGCATAACTAAACTACCTATCTAGGCAAGTTTAAGTGAGGCCGGAAACAACAACGATTCCGGTAAAATCCCCACATGTCATTTAGCAATTTAAAGCAAACAACAATTTTAAACATCTTAAATGTTGTTATCATGATGCGGATGACATAAACAAGTTTTATGCAATTTTGTGAAAATGTTGACATGGGCATGTCTTGAAGTATTTGGACACTACGGCGGAATGAAAGGGGTGCCATGGCAATGACAACGGCAATAGTGCCACAACAACATTCTGATGATCTGACAACTCATTGAGATACCGGTGCAAAGGAGCAAGTGTGCGGATGTGCAGAACATGCTAGAGATGGTGGGGTGATCCAGGTTACCAGGTTCCCACGAGTCGATGCATGGCAAACGAGGAGGACCGAGCAAAGACAACTCGGAGACGGCGCAAACACGAGCATCTCATACAACACACATGCATTCGTTCACGGGAGGTCATCTCGGGGTTATACCTTCGATGCGGTGTAGGGGAAGTAGACGTTCTCGGGACGGTCGTAGTGGAAGTAATGGTACACATTTCGTAGTCGTACACATTCTCACAACAAGGAACTTGACGTCCACGGGTTCTTCGAGGGTCTACAGTAGTCGTTCATGTTGTAGTCGGACTTGAGGAATGCACCGGTAGTTGTACGTTGGTCGAAGAGGAACTTGGCGCAACTAGGGTCTTCAGATCATCGTTGTACTTGGCGTCCGACGCGGTACTTGGTGAAATCCTCGGAGATGGATAGCGGTACTTGGTGTTCCATGGGAACAGTAGTGGTACATGGTCTTCGCTTTGTAGTCGGACTTTATGGATCCGAGGGCTCCGGGCATCGTGGTACTTGGGGTCTCGGTCATGGCGATGATAGTTGTACACGATTCATGGTGGTACTTGGCGAATCCTGAAACGGTCTTGACCATCCGGCGAGACGAAATGGTCCGAGGCAGTCTCGATTCTTGATGGTCTTAGCGATCCAAAGTGGCACAAGTGAGAGGCACATCCACGGAGACTTCAGACTTGGGCTCCGGGTAGGACTTGAGGGTCTCGGTAAGGAGCACTCGTGCAGAGAAGTGCCTGCATGCAAGACGATGCAGCACGAACAGAACGTGAAGAAGATGGCAGTGACGCGATCTCTGGCGAGAAGGCGAAGCAGAGGAGGTCGGGGTTGAGCACGGGGAAGCTGGACGCCAGTGGGGCTCTCCAGCCGGCGCGTCAGATGGTGAAGCAGGCGGGGCTTGAGCGGCTAGCGTGGGACTCCGGCGACGAAGGAGCTCCGGGAAGAAGACGGCGGCGGGGAAGGCCGGGACAGGAGGTTGCCGCTGGGTGTTGGGGCTTGAGGAAGAGCACGAGCCTGGTGGCGGTCGAGGAGGCGGGGTAGCAGGACAGTGGCGGGGCTTGACGGATCCAGGCGAGGTCGCCGGCAGTAGAGGTTGCGACGTGGCCGGGCTTCGGCTGTCGACGGCTCCGATGGCCAGCGCTGTCAATGGAGGTGGCGGACAGCGGGTTGGGTGTGGGAGGCAAGGGCGAGGTGCGGTGGTGGAGGTTGCTAGCAGAGGGATCGGGTGCGGGGATGGTGTGCGTGTGTGGTGGTGCGATGGACAGAAAGGGGAAGAACGAGGGAGAGATGGCGGCGCTGCGGGAGGGAGATGGTGAGCTCGAGAGGAGGGGGATCGGGCGCCTTGGTGGCTCGGGTTAGCAGCGGGGGCTGCTGGCGTTAGGTGCAGATGGGCCTAGGTGGGCTGGCGTGGGAGTTGGGAGGCCCAGTTGGGCCGGCTCTCCTCTCTCTCTCTCTCTAATAATAATCTTAACAGAATTTGCCAAGAAAAATGAAGGGTAGAGCTGGAATTCCAACAAGTGACATATTTCCCGGAGACAGAAAAATATAGAGGATTTAATGAAAATTGTTGGTAAGAGTTTAGAAGATACAAATTCAAATAAGTTTGAATAAAATTCAAACTATTTGAATTTGGAAGCTATTTAAATAGAGACCAAATGAGATGAGATTTAATTGGTAACCCTACATGAATAGCATGATTTATGGGAAGAAGCTGGACATTTATGGATAAAGTAAAATTGCAACTCAATTTCACTAAAAGGCTCCAAAGGAAGAAAAGAAGTTGAGTTGGATAAAAGGAAATTTGAAGAACGGTGCAAATGTGTTATGGGTGAGACAATGGAATGGTTTAATATAGCTCCTTAAATATTGGGAGGATATGTTATAAAGAGGACTCGTCATATGAATTCCCTCAGTTTAAATAGATTGAAAGATCTATGCAATTTATTTAAGAGAAAACATTTAAGTTAGTAACGATGACATGATGCATGGAAAATTATGCAATGATGAATGCAACAAACAAATAAGTCACACGACGGAACTCGGAATCCATGGAAGTCCTCTGGAGCGTCGGTCTCGGGTCGTCACATACTCCCTCTGTATCGAATTAATTGTTGATCAATTGTATGTATTTAGAACTTAATAGTGCTAGATACATCCATTTGAGCGGCATGTAATAACGAACGGTGGTGGTATTACTGTAGTTGCATCGCGAGATAGTTGATTGTCTAGCATTACTCTGAATCTTATTTTCCCTGCCCTCCACTTTCTCCAAATTATCATATCTACATTTACTCTTACCAAAATGTTGAATAAAACTAATGCCACTGCACACGTTGATGTCTGCGTTCCTCTTGTCAGTACCTTTTGCCTTGTAACGCTGTACTTAATTAATTGCTATTTGATTATGTATCATCAGTCTGCACCTGAGCTTCATTATCCTCTGTTTCTTCCAATATTATTTGATCTATATTTACTCTTTGCAAAATGTAGAATAATGGCAATGCTTATAAAGAATTTTCTTTCGGAAATTTATCAACATGGAGAAGGGCTTTGTCCAGCCCGTGTTAACATGTAATGTAAGTTCATCCTTCTCAAGCCTTCAAACTTTGTTCTAGTATAGATTTGGATAGGCATCATTTCCTCCACTGTTGTTTACTTTGCTGTTTACATCTGATTGGATGTTTGCAACAACTAACCGTTTTAAATTGTAGTTGTAAAAGCATGTTCCTTATGCAGAACAGATCCATTTATTTGCTTATATAATTGTGAAACCTATTACGTGTCTCCTTGTTTCTCTTTCAGAGTCGTATCTCTTATGCTAGGAAGAACTTTAGGGAAGATAGTGAGCCAAACCATCTTGAGGAGAGCGATATGACCCCAAGGTCCTGTCTTGTTGAAGATAGTGAGTTGAAGCTACTCACCAGCAGGTGTGAGACAACCTCTGTGCAGTCGCTGCCTCAATCAGTTCGACTTCTTTAGTCTCAACTTAAAGTGGAAAGGCTTGCTTCAGCTCAGCTCCGAATTGAAGTCAAAGATGCAATGAAGATGTTAGAGGACTGCCTTGCGCACTATGGTGCTATACAGCTAGGGATGGAGCATCTATCGTTGACACAACTGAGGTCTCACCAGCTTTTTCGGCTGCTTGCGGGGCCCATCCTAGCCAGGCCTAGTGCCTTCTGAAGTGCTCTTAGTTTTGTATATTCTTTTGTCGGCGCGTTTATATGCACTAGTAGCGACCTTTGATCCTAGTGTATCTAATCCGCGGTCACGTTGCGCTTTATTATCACCAGTAGAAAACTTTGATTCCCAGTGGATGTAATATACGGTAATTTCTTTATTGCATAGTCTAGGTTTGTTCTTTGGTTGGTATGCTGTAATTTAGGCCGGAAGGTTCAGTGGATCTTAGTGTTGTCGGTCTTCATGCCGGCCCGTTACTCATATGGGCCAAAACATGGGCCTATAATCATCTTGGGCCATTAGCAGGTCTAAACCAATAACAGGCCGAGTAAAGTTTAACAGGCCGAGTAAAGTTCTGGCCAGCTGGGCCAGAGAATACCATGGGCTTTTAACAGGCTAAAACCTAGATTGGGCTAGCGTTGAGCCGAAAAATTCACGGGCCAATACATGTCAAAACTGCCTAAGGCCCATGTTTGGCCCAAATAGGACGAGCAGTTAACATGCCAAAATAGATCTCGGGCTTGTTTGTCGCAATAAAATTATGGGCTTTAAGCAGGCCGGTATCCACGTGGGCCATAGGCCCAAAAGTGTCACGGGCCATTACTAGATGGGTTGTAAGCAGGCCAGATTCATCGTGGGCTGTTGATGCGACTTGAAGCTACGTTGGTATTTCCCCAAAGAGGAAGAGATGATGCAGCACTGCTGCGGTAAGTATTCCCCTCAGATGAGACCAAGGTTATCGAACTAGTAGGAGAACCAAGCAACACAACATAAACAACACCTGTACACATATAACAGATCATCGCAACCCCGACGTGTTAAAGGGGTTGTTAATCCCTTCCGAGTACGGCGCCTCAAGATAGGCAAACGGTTGTGAGATAAAATTGTAGTAGATTGATAGATCTAACGCCAAATAAAATAAATAAGAATAAATTGCATCAAGGTATTTTGTATTTTTAGTTTAATAGATCTGAAAATAAATGCAAAGGAAAATAGATCGAAAAGGCAAATAATATGAGAAAGAGACCCAAGGGCCGTAGGTTTCACTAGTGGCTTCTCTCGAGAAAAATAGCAAATGGTGGGTGAAAAAATTACTATTGGGCAATTGATAGAACTTCAAATAATCATAATGATATACAGGCAATGATTATTACATAGGCATCACGTCCAAGATTAGTAGACTGACTCCTTCCTGCATATACTACTATTACTCCACACATCAACCGCTATCCAGCATGCATCTAGTGTATTAATTTCATGGAGAAACAGAGTAATGCAATAAGAACGATGACATGATGTAGCTTTTTATCCCTAGTAGCAAAGATACATACATGTCGGTTCCCTTTCTGTCACTGGGATCAAGCACCGTAAGATCGAACCCGCTACAAAGCACCACTTCCCATTGCAAGATAATTGTATCAAGTTGGCCAAAAAACCCCAAATATTGGAGAATAAATACGAGGCTATAAGTAATCATGCATAAAAGAGATCAAAGAAACTCAAATACTTTCATGGATATAAAAAGATACATCTGATCATAAACTCCAAGTTCATTGATCCCAACAAACACACCGCAAAAGAGTTACATCATATGGATCTCCAAGAGACCATTGTATTGAGAATTCAGCGAGAGAGAGATAGGAAGCCATCTAGCTACTAACTACGGACCCGAAGGTCTATAAAGAACTACTCACACATCATCGGAGAGGCACCAATGGAGGTGGTGAACCCCATCCGAGATGGTGTCTACATTGGATCTGGTGGTTTTGGACTCTGCGGCGGCTGGATGAATATTTCATCGACTCCCCTAGGGTTTTGGGAATATTGGGGTATTTATAGAGCAAAGTGGTGGTCCGGGGGCACCCGAGGTGGGCACAACCCACCAGGGCGTGCCTAGGCTTCCTGGCGTGCCCTGGTGGGTTGTGCTTTCTTCAGAGCACCCCCAGGCACAATCAGGGCCCATTATGTTCCTTCTGGTCCAAAAAAATCTCCGTAAAGTTTCGTTGCA
Source organism: Triticum urartu (assembly GCF_003073215.2). NCBI lineage: Eukaryota > Viridiplantae > Streptophyta > Magnoliopsida > Poales > Poaceae > Triticum > Triticum urartu. The sequence goes on from NC_053028.1 coordinate 606,469,707, forward strand.
TTTGGACTCCGTTTGGTATTGATTTCCCACGATGTAAAAAACATGCAGAAAACAACAACTATCACTTGGCACTATGTCAATAGGTTAGTACCAAAAAATGATATAAAATGACTATAAAATGATTATAAAACATCCAAGATTGATAATATAACAACATGGAACAATAAAAAATTAAAGATACATTGGAGATGTATCAGCTGTAATTAGGCCCAACTATTACACGGGCCATTAAAAGGCCGATAGGCCAGTTGGGCTGAAATTTATCCACGAGGACTACGGGCTATTAAGAGGCCTAAAGTTACTTCGGACAAGAAATAGCCCAGTTTCTGCATGGGCTATTAAATGGTCTAAAGTTAAACCGGGTCGACAACATCCCAGATGCACCATGGGCCGCTAACAGGCCGAAACTATTATTGGGTTGAACTGGTAAACATACATTTAACAGGCTGAAATATAAACCTATCTTAGAATGAGCCCAAAAGAACAGTGGCCTGACAACGGGTCTGATTCGATATGGGTTGTAATTTGGCCCAAAACACGGCAGGCTGTGAACGGGCCTGATTTGGTATGGCCCTCAATTTGACCCAAAACATGGCAGGCTGTTAACGGGCCAGCCCACAAGTGTCTAAAAAAACATGGTGGGCCTTTAGCTAGGCCAGCCTTTTTACCTAAAATGGGCCACTGTTGGGCTGTGCCATGTGTCGACATATCATAGGCGTCTTCTGTCCATTGTAGGAATGACATATGTCCCAACGATTAGCTGGCACATGCATTATCTAGCGAATGAGAATTTTACACGTGGAAAATCCCCATTGGCCAGGGCTGTTAATGGGTTATCGGATCCAAACCAGAACCCAATAGCTTAACGGCGACCCGTTACGGTGGATGCCACGTGTCGGTCACCCTTGACGAAAGCACTTCCATGACACGTGATTTATCGTCATGGAAGTGGACACTTCCATGATGATAATTTTGGTAACGTCATGGAACACTTCTACGACAGCACAAGTATGACTATCTTGATTATGTCATAAAATCATCATCGATGTACATGCATGACAGAAAACGTGACCTACTGTGACAAACACGTATCATCATGGAAGTGTATTTTTTTGTAGTGATGCCTCTACTTGACTAGCTCGTTAATTAAAGATGGTTAAGTTTCCTAACCATAGACATGTGTTGTCATTTGATGAACGGGATCACATCATTATAGAATAATGTGATGGACAATACCCATCCGTTAGCTTAGCATAATGATCGTTAAGTTTTATTGCTATTGCTTTCTTCATGACATACGTAATCCTCTAGCTATGAGATTATGGAACTCCTGAATATCGGAGGAACACCTAGTGTGCTATCAAATGTCACAATGTAACTGGGTGATTATAAAGATGCTCTATAGGTGTCTCTGAAGGTGTTTGTTGGGTTGGCATAGATCAAGATTAGGATTTGTCACTCTGAGTATCGGAGAGGTATCTCTGGGCCCTCTCGGTAATTCACATCACAATAAGCCTTGCAAGCAATGTGACTAATGAGTTAGTTATGGGATGATGCATTACGGAACGAGTAAAGAGACTTGCCAGTAACGACATTGAACTAGGTATGATGATATCGATGATCGAATCTCAGGCAAGTAACATACCGCTGACAAAGGGAATAACGTATGTTGTTATTGCGGTTTGACTGATAAAGATCTTTGTAGAATATGTAGGAACCAATATAAACATCTAGGTTCGCTATTGGTTATTGACCGAAGATGTGTCTCGGTCATGTCTACATAGTTCTCGAACCTGTAGGGTCCGCACGCTTAACGTTCGATGAAGATTTGTATTATGAGATATGTGTTTTGGTGACCGAAGTTTGTCCGGAGTCCCGGATGAGATCACGGACATGACGAGGAATCTCGAAATGGTCTATAGGTAAAGATTCATATATTGGAAGGTAGTATTTGGACATCGTAATAGTTTCGAGTGGTTTGGGTATTATACCAGAGTACCGAGGGGTTACCGGAACCCCCTGGGGAATTATTGGGCCAACATGGGCCTTAGTGGAGAGAGAAGGGAACCCGCACGGGGTGGCATGCAATGAGGGAGTCTTGGATTAGGGGGTCCTCGGACAGCCGGACTATATCCCTTGGTCGAACTGTTGGATTATGAAGATACAAGATGGAAGACTTCGTCCCGTGTCCGAATGGGACTCTCCTTTGGGTGGAAGGCAAGCTTGGCAATTCGGATATGTAGAACTCCTCCCTTGTAACTGACTCTGTGTAACCCTAGCCCCCTCCGGTGTCTACATAAACCGAAGGGTTTAGTCCGTAGGACAACAACAATCATACCATAGGCTAGCTTCTAGGGTTTAGCCTCTCCGTTCTCGTGGTAGATCAACTCTTGTAATACTCATATCATCAAGATCAATCAAGCAGGAAGTAGGGTATTACCTCCATCGAGAGGGCCCAAACCTGGGTAAACACTGTGTCCCCCGCCTCCTGTTACCATCTGCCTTAGACGCACAGTTCGGGACCCCCTACCCGAGATCCGCCGGTTTTGATACCGACATGCACCCCCTCCAAGGAAGTTCGAATAGGACAAGGAGGAGGGGGCGTGGCTCCCCTTTCCCTCTCCCTCTCCTTCCTTTTCCCCTCGTATGAGAAAGGAAAGGGGGGCGAATCCTACTACGAGTGGAGTCCTAGTAGGACTCCCCCCGTGGCGCGCCCCCTTGGTGGCGGGCCTCCTCCTCCCCTCCTTTATATATGGGGGCAGGGGGCACCCCATAGCACATCAATTATTCTCTTAGCCATGTGCGGTGCCCCCTCCATAGTTTACTCCTCCGGTCATAGCGTTGTAGTGCTTAGGCGAAGCCCTGTGCGGATCACATCACCATCACCGTCACCACGCCGTCGTGCTGACGAAACTCTTCCTCGACCCTCTGCTGGATCAAGAGTTCGAGGGACGTTATCAAGTTGAACATGTGCTAAACTCGGAGGTGTCGTACGTTCGATACTATATCGGTTAGATCGTGAAGACGTTCAACTACATCAACCGGGTTAACCTAACACTTTCGCTTTAGGTCTACGAGGGTACGTGGACACACTCTCCCCCTCTCATTGCTATGCATCTCCTAGATAGATCTTGCGTGATCGTAGGAATTTTTTTGAAATTGCATGCTACGTTTCCCAACATCTTTTTCATTATCAGAAGGAGAGTGTTCATTACCAGACCGAGTTTCAGCATCAGAGATAGAAGTTTCATTATCATTATCAGGAGGTTTTTCTATTTCAGGTTCACTAGAAGCATGCAAAGTCCTATCATTTTTCTTCTTCTTTTTCTTTTTAGAAGAACTACGTGCATCAGTGTTAAATCTTTGTGAATATTGTTCAATTGTTTTTGGGTGTCCCTCAGGAAAAAGTGGTTCTTTGTGTGCAGAATGAAGTGTTGCTTCTGAAGTTCCTACACAAGTTTTACAACAAGTTAGATATACCTTGGGTGCAGCTCACATGGGACTCCTATTATACCCAAAAAAATTCCACATGCCTCTGAACCAGTCGGATCGTTCTGGTGGAAAGACATACTTAAGCTCACACCTAAATTTCGTGGGATTTCTCAAGTCAACATTGTGTGTGGCACCACGGCTTTATTTTGGAAAGATTTATGGTCAGGGCAAATTCTTCAAGACTCCCATCCTCGGGCTTTCTCTCACTCTCTGGATGAAGATATCTCGGTCAAACTTCCTAGGGAGCACATCGCTGGGAGAAACGTTCCACCTGCCCTTGACCCCCCAAGCCCTTGCGAAGGTTAGAGACATGCAAAAAATTGCGGCTCAGCTACAGCCATCCACATCATCCACGGATATTTGGCACTATACGTGGGGTAAGACCATCTACAAATCAACGGACTACTATAAATTCTTCTTCAAAGACGTCCAAGTGCAACAGATATTCGGCTGGATTTGGAAAACAAAGTGCACGATGAAGTTGAAGGTCTTTGCCTGGTTGCTCTTCCATGACAGGCTCAATACGAGGAACATGTTGGAAAGAAGGCACTATAACATAGGAGATGACCACAACTGCCTCTTATGTGGATTGAACATTGCGGAAACAGTGGAACACATGATGTTTGCATGCTCTTTCAGTAAGCTTTGTTGGACCAAACTTGGGTTTAACTGGGATCCTTTCCTTGGCCGAATACAAGCTGTTGAAGCTCACAGAAACACTCACCCCACCCCACTGTTCCTAGAGAAATTCATTGTGGCAGCCTGGAGTATTTGGAAGGAGAGGAACAATAAACACTTTAGAGAAGTTACACCTACCCTCAACTCCTGGCTGGACAGATTCAAAGAGACTTTGGGCTTCTTCAACATAGAGTCAAAGAGGAGCATAGGCTCCTTGTGCTGAACCTTGTACACTCCCTTTAGTTGTTCCCTCTGTCTCTTAGTCCTCTTAGCCTACTTGTCACAAAGTTGGCAAGTTGTACCTCCTCCTCCCCCCACTATGTAAATACCCATTGTACAGTTTGCTTGTTTTCTTAATATAGTTACACAGTAGGAGCCTTTCCTACTGTTCCTAGTCAAAAAAGTGGTTCTTGAGTCATTTTACCTCCTCTAGTTGCAACTCTAACAACAAAGTCATGTTTATTATTATTCATTTCATCAAGTAACTCTCTTTGAGATTTAGAAACTTGTTCTAACTGAGTTTGAACCATAGAAGTATGCTTTCCAACACCTCTAACATCATTTGAGATTCTAAATAACAAGTCACTCAAGCGAGCAATCATATCATAATTGTATTTCAATTGTTTCATAACATTTGCATTGAAGTGATCTTGTTTTCTAATGCAATTTTCAAACTCATAAAGACATTGGCTAGGATGATATTGCAAGGGGGTGACTATGCTCAAGGCCGGCTCCGACCAGCTCGAAGGCAAGGGGAGCACCTTCTATCCGCTCTTTGTGAGCGCCATTGTCGCTGGTCTGGTGCCTCCTTTCTTTGAGTTCTTCTTTGCTGTTCTCCGCTAGTACAACTTGCAGGCTCTGCATCTCCACCCCAACTCTGTTCTTCTCCTGGCGATTTTTGCTTACTACTGTGAGGCTCACGTCGGGGTAAAGCCCTCGGTGGCCTTGTTGCGTCACTATTTTTCCCTCCGGGTTTCTGGCAGCCATATCTCCACATGTGCAAGCTTCATCGCATACTCTAATTCCAATGCTATCTCGAAGCCTGGGAAGAGAATCGAAGGCTTCCGGAGCAAGTGGGTCATGGTGGACGTCGGGCGCCTCCACCCCCATCTGGTGTTGCCTACGGGGCAGCCCAGGGCTGTCGACGCGTGGTCCCGCATGGAGCTCGCCGATCCCCATGCGAGGGCGGTGCTGAAGAGGATGAACGCGGACGTGAGGCCAAGCAACTTGGGGGCGGCGAAGCTGACCGGGGCCACGCTCCTGAGGGAGTTCTTGGTGCACCGGGTGGCTCCACTCCAGGAGCACTCACTCCCATTGTGGAGGCTTGGGGAAGCGGACACCGTCTTACGCCTGAACTCTGAGGCCCTGACCGACGAGGATCTGGTTGCGGCCCTCCATTCCTTGGTTGGGGGAGACGTGGCGAGGCCGGTGGGTGCCCCCGTCCCTCCGTTCCTTCGTGACGACTGGGAGCAGGTGGTGAATGCCATGCCCACCTTCAATGGTGAGGGGCTTGTGCCCGCGGAAGCTCCCGAGGATCTTGCGGCGCTGGCGATGGTGAATGTGTCCTCGGGCAACTCCAGCGGGAGCGAAGGGAATGAAGAGGCGGAGGAGGAAGAGTCTGACTCTGAGGCGACTGGCGAGGAGTCGAGGGAGTCTTTCCCTCAGCGCATGTCCCAGGCCCTCCGCTCCATGCCGGACGACGATGAGGCCGGCGCTAGGCGAGGAGGGGAGGACTCTCCCTTGGTCACAAGGAAGGGCAGGTCGGGGCTGGTTCCCCCAGGGTCTGCTCTGGTCCCTGGGCGATCTGAGGCCAGCTCCAGCCCTCCTGACGTGCCCTCTGCTTCCGGGCCTCCTCAGGCTGACCCAAGCTGTAGGCTCTCGGGCTTCAAGTTTGGCCGGAGGTTGCTTGAGTCCACGAGCGACGACCAGTAAGTGCTCGATTCGTGCTTTGCTTGGTTTCTACCGCCGAGGCTTGACGTCCATATTCTTTGTCAGGCTGGCGCCTGTGGCAAAGAGGTTGAGAGGGGCTTCTGCGGCCCTGCTTGGGGCACATCCATCTACCGGGGCGGCGCCTTCGTCCGCTGGGGAGGAAGAGGTCGAGGCTCGCGCCTCCCCTGCCCGGTCGTCCTCGCGAGGCCGACTGGGACGCCTCGGCGAGGAGTCAGCCCCTGTGGCCCCGCTGACCCTGGAGTCGACTGCGCTTGATGTTGCAGCCGGGGCACCCAAGGCCCAGGGGGTTCCTTCCTGCCAAGCCGTGATCACGCTGCCGTCCTCTTCGCCCGCTCCGCCGGTTCCTGCTTCTTCTGTTCCCTCTGCCGCCGTCCTGGACCAGGTCGCCAGCGAACTGAGCCATCTGTGGGAGGATCTTCAGAGCACGGACCCTCGCTTAGCGGCCGGGCGCCTGGAGCTAGCTTCTGGCTGGGCCCGTTCCGCTGCCTCCATCCGAGCAGCGCTGAGCCAGGCCGTGTCGGCCTCCGATGGGGAGAAGCAAGCCACCAACCAAGCCAAGGCCGCTCGCGACACTGCCCTGTGCGACGTTGCGGCTGCCCAGGCTCGCTGCAAGACACTGGAGGCCGAGCTGCAAGGCCTGCGCGACGAGCTCGCCAAGGAGGTCCACGGCCGCCAGGAGAAAGAGAAGGAGATGAAGGCTCCGGAGGCTGCCGTCAAGGACCGGGGCGCCAAGCTTGATGACCGCCACGGCTGATTGGAGACGCTAGAGCGGTCGCTGAAGGCGGAGAGGACCGAGCTCGATGCCAAGGCAAAGGTCCTGGCGGAGGATCGGGTGGCCTTCGCGAAGATGGAGAAGAAGGCTCGTGCCGCGCTGAGGACGCTTTATGAGAGCGGCTTGGAGGAGCCGTTGGCCGGTGCGGAGGACGGTCCCACCAAGCTGCTTCCCTTGCTGGTCCGTGCGCTTGAAGATGTCGTAGACGGCCTTGGCCCCACGGCCGAGGCTGAGGCGCGTGCCCTGTCTTCTACTGCGCTGACGCATGTCCTTAGCCACGTCTACCTGCGCGACCCCAACGTCGACTTTGACAGCCTGCTGGAACCCGTGAGCGGCGACCTTGCCGCTGCTGCCGCTGAGGCCATGAAAGGCCGAGCCGAAGCTTTGCTGGGGAGGTTCCGCGCCTTCAGCATCTTGCCCGGGCACGGTGCCGCCAGCTCCCCGGCCCCACGAGGCGGAGTCGCCCAACGTGACTCCACCACAGGCGGCGGCGCCACTGGAGAGTGATCCCTTCACGGCTTCTATCCTGTTTTTATTCCTGCAACATGCACCATGCCTCGCGGAGGCGTTTAAACTTGTGTTTGGCGTCGTGAAACAATCTATGGCTTGTAATACTTGCTTTGAATTTCTTGGAATTTGCATTTTTCTCTCCTACTTGCTCGCGCTCTACGTTGGCAGGGCCCGGCCCCGCACATACCTCACCCAGTGTTAGCCCCGACCGGAAACTAGGACGGGACTAAGGGGTGAGGGGCTACATGGCAAGTTAGGCTCCTGAGTCGTGATGCTTAGGAGTCCCCCTTGACGCGCAAGCAACAAGTAGGAAAGGGGGGAACAGGGAGTGGATTGGTCGTTCTGCGTCGGCAGGGCCCGGCCCCGCGCATACCTCACCCAGCGTTAGCCCCGACCGGAAACCAGGATGGGACTGAGGAGTGAGGGGCTACGGGGAAAGTTAGGCTCCTAAGTTGCGATGCTCAGGAGTCCCCCTTGACGTTCAAACGGGTTTCCATACCTTGGCTCCACTCAGGGAGGGGAGCGTGACGACCAGGTCCGAGGGACCTGGCTGGGTGGCGTGTGCTCGGGCAAGGCCCGGGCGTAGCCCCCGTGTCCAGCCCCCTCACGCGGCGGTCCCGAGGGGAGGCATTGCGATGGTGCCGGACACTGAGCTCTGGGCTCCCTGAGGTTGGTACGGCCGTAGGCCGCCCTCAGTTGTTTATCACCAGCGCAGAGCATAGCGCTTCCGTATGTGTACGGGCATAGTCGCTCCTCGGCAGTGTCGTCAGTCAGCACGGAGCATGGTGCTTCCACTGGTACGTGGGAGGGGGATCCCCTTCGGGAGGAGCCCCCGGGGCGTGTACAGCCCCGCCCTAACACGTGGCCGGCACAGTAGGCCTAGGAGAGGTGTATCTGGGCACTCGTGAGCCAGCACGGGACTCACGAGGCCCTACCTCGAGGCGGGTTGCGCATATCAACAATGTGTTCCTGCAGGGTGGTTAGAATGCAAATGCTCTATGTCCTCAGGTCCCGGCCCTCGAGCGAGCTCAGCCGCCGCTGGTATGACAGGCCGCGATGCCATGGGTCAAGGCCAGGGGTGAGGGCTGGAGAGCTAGTAGGAGCCCATGAGTCGCGATGCTTAGGTACCCCCCCTTTTAACGTGCAAGCGCTTTGCATGAAAGCGGAGAAATCCGCGATAAGCAGCAGGTGGCAATTAAGCGCGAAAGAGCAAATTCATTTTAAGTAGACGCGGGAAAAGCAAACGCTGCTGGGCCAGGCCCGAGCAGCTCGGGGATGATGCAGCCCGAGGGGCGCCCCCAACAAGGTAAGTAAAGAGCATAAGAAAAATGGATACATGCCGTTGGGACAGACCCACGCGACCTGGGAATGATGCGGCCCTGTGGGCGCTCCCAGCTAAAAACGGAACTTAGAAAGATGTCACCTGGTGCCATTGAAGATGAAGTGATGTTGAAGAAGCGGGCGATGCGCGATGAAGGCGTCGATCCTCACGAGCCCCCAGGCCCAGGGGCCTCGGGAGGCTCCGGGGGCACAGGTGGGTCTCCGAGGGCCATCTCCATCTCTGCCAGGACCGCACAATACCTGACCTCCTGGGCCTCCAGAATGCTCCTCAGCAGGCGCTGATGAGCGGCGACCGTGTTTGGTAGGCCGAAAGGCATGCGAACATAGCTGTGAAGTGAACCCTCGCAACGCCCCACGCGCGAAGGCCAGAGGCACTCCTGAGACGCCGCTCGGTTGAGCCCTGACACATCAATGCAGACGCGCAGCCCACCATCCTCACCTGCATGTGGGGCTACACTGGGCAAGCGGCGGCTGCCGCGCATGACTCGACTCTTGTAGCTCCTGGGTGTTTCTTGCGATGAACTCCTGAGGGTTTGGTCTTCCTTGCCTTGTACCCTCCTGAGGGAAACGTGCCTGGAAGCACCCCTCCAAGTGGTGCCCGAGCGCCTCCCTCGCGACCTTGGCAAAGTCGGTGGCTCTCCAAGAAAGAGCCCCCGAGGCCTGCCCAAGGAGGGTGCCGGGCACGCCTTCCTATGCGAGAGAGAGTGCCGCTCCCTGATTGGGCACAGATCCTGACGCAACACCTCCGGAGGCGCCTGCCTCCTTATGGCTTGGGCCAGGCAAAACCTTCTTCTTCTTAAGGGTCACCTCGGGAAGTCTTCCGTTCCTGTGGTCCGGGTCTTCGATTGCTGCGGCTTGGAACGCGCGCTCGAGTGAACACACTGCGTCCCTTTCTTCACAGGGTACGGTGATGACTCCACCGCTTCCTGGCATCTTGAGGACATTGTATCCATGGTGAGTCACTGCCATGAACTTGGCCAGGGCTGGGTACCCGAGGATGGCATTGTATGGCAGGCGGATGTGGGCGACGTCGAAGTCGATGAGCTCGGTGCGGTAGTTGTTGCGCTGCCCGAAGGTGACTGGAAGGCGAACCTGCCCTATTGGAACAGTGGAACCATCAGTGACTCCTGAGAAAGGCTTGGTTGGCTGAAGCTGATCGTACGACACTTGGAGATTGTCGAACGTCTCAATGGACAGGACGTTGAGTCCTGCTCCGCCGTCGATGAGGGTCCTGGTGACCTGCACATTGCTGATAACTAGGGAGCAAAGCATCGGGAGGACTCCGGCCGTTGCCGTGCACTTGAGCTGATCCGCTGAGCTGAACGTGATAGCGCACGCAGACCACCTGAGAGGGCGCATGGCCTCAAGCTTGGGAAGGACTGCATTCACCTCGTGAGCAAACTGCTTGAAGATGCGCTGTGAGGCTGGGGCCTGCGCGCCGCCCAAGATGCAAGCGATTGCGCGTGGCTCCTGGAAGCCCCCAGCCCCCTCGTCTTGATGTTGGTCTTCGTTCCTCCTTGGCGGTGGCGGCAAAGGAGGAAGGCCTGCGTTGCCGTGCGGGCGATCCTCGCGAGGCTGATCTCTCTAGCCTCCCTCGCGAGGCTGGTCCTGCCAGCGATCCTCGCGAGGTCGGTCACGCCACCCTTGGCGAGGGCCACGGTCTTCCCATCATCCGCCACCTCTTCCTTCTCCTTAGCCATAGCCCTTGTCGTTGCGCTCGGGGCTTCAGCCGACACGTCCATCTCTCACGGCCCTGAGCTCTTAACATTCGTTGGTGTTGTGGGTGTGGAGGTCGTGGTACACATAGTACCGGCTGCCCTTGGATGACTCAGGTTGATCCCCGCCCCGCTTGGTGTCTGGGTCCGCTGCAAGCACGGCAGCCCCCTTGCGCTTCACGTCCTTGGCCTTGGGATTCTTCTCTTCTGGGTTGGCCGCCGGGAGTTCGAGGAGGGAAAGGCGCCCTTCCTCAGCCCTGGCACACTTGGTCGCCAAGTTGAACAGCTCCAGGGATGTGCACAGGTCTTCATGGATTGCTAGCTCCTCCTTCATCTTGATGTCGCGTACGCCGTCGGAGAAGGCCGAGATGATGGCTTCTTCAGTCACCTTGGGGATCTTGAGGCGAGCGTTGTTGAAGCGCTAGATGTATTTCTGCAGGGTTTCCCTTTGCTGCTGCTTGGTGCGGCGCAGATCGCTCACGGCCGGGGGGCGGTCGTGAGTGCCCTGGAAGTTGGCGATGAAGCGAGTGCGCATCTCGTCCCAGGAGGAGATTGTGCCAGGAGCCAAGTTCAGGAGCCAGGTGCGGGCCCCATCCTTGAGCGCCATGGGAAACCAGTTTGCCATGACCCTTTCATCTCCGTTGGCGGCTTCGATGCATATCTCGTAGAGCTGTAGGAACTCCGCGGGGTCCGTCGTGCCATCGTAGCGAGGGGGCGGGTCAGGCTTGAACTTGCCTGGCCATGCAACACCGTGTAGCTCGGGAGTGAGGGCGCAGCAGCCTGCTGTGGCCAGCGGTGCCTTTTGCTGGTGTTGGGCTTGTTCCTGGGGATTACTGCGCGCCGCCGCTTGGAGCAGCGCGGGGTCTTGGCATGGAGGTGCAGGGATGCGGTCCGGGCGCGCCGGCGATGGGAGCGCGCGAGCACCTTCTTGGGGACAAGGGATCTCTTGGCAGCTCCTTTCTTGCTGCACAGGCACCGGATGTGGAGGGTCTCACCCTGGGACTGCGCGCCTTGGAGCCAGGGCGCCTTCTTGGGGAGGAGGTGGTGGAGGCACCTCCTGATCCCCGCCTCCTGCGCGGAATGAAGGGCGAGGCAGCGAGAGGGACGGCAAGGGGGAGCCCCCTGCGGCGCTGACGATCTTGGTAATGCGGGCGAGCCAGTCCTTGTAGAGATCGTCGACGGGGCGGTAGTGCAAGAGCTCTCTTGCCAGGAGCAGCGCGGCGTGCGCGTCCGTGGGAGTGCGATGGGCGTGGGACGACGAAGCGGCTGGAGTCAGTGACGGTGTGGCGGTGCGGCCCTCCCGCCGCACCGAAGGATGCTGGGACGAGGCCTGCTGCTCGTTCCCCGCCGGTCCGGTGGCGGCGTTGGCGGCAGGCGACGGGGAACGACGAGGGCGTCTGCCGACGGGCGCCGTCTGGGCGACGCGGGTGGCGAGAGCAGCCCGGCGCTCGGCACGAGCCCGATGAGTGTCAGCCATGGACACGACGGAAGATCACACGCGAACAGCAGAAGAAAGATTCCGGCGCACCCATACCTGGCGCGCGAAATGTCGGATTTCGGGTTCCGGCAGACCCTTGAGGTTCGAACACTGGGGTGCACGCGGATATCTCTCCCCTACCGATCTACGTCCAATCTCCTCGCATGATCTAAGCTGGAAACAACGAACAACACAAGGGACACGAGGTTTATACTGGTTCGGGCCACCGTTGTAGTGTAATACCCTACTCCTGTGTGGTCTGGTGAATTACCTCAGGGGCTGATGATGAACAGTACAAGGGAAGAACAGCCTCGCGAGAGGTGTTCTTGAGCTGGTGCGATGAACTGCTTGGGTGAGTTCAGTCGCCTCTCTCTCTCTCTCCTCGATCTGATCTGATCTCCTCGATCTGATCTGATCTCCCCCCCTTCCACTCTGTGGTGGCTAGCTCTATTTATACAGTCCCTGGGCCTCTCCCTAAATAATGAGCGGGAAGGGCACCAACAATTGGCCGTTTTGAAGGGGAACATCAAGTACAAGTTATCCTGACCAAAGGTGGTCTTCGGCTGCCAAAAGCACTGGTGATGACACCGTCTTGGGCTCCATGGTGACCTCCGTCCTGCCGCTCTGCTGGTCTTGGTCTCGTTGCACTAGAATGGTAACCTTTGCCTGATGCCTTGTCCTATGCTTGCCCCCTTTGCACCAAAGGGGAAACAAGGACACTGCGCAGGCCGGTGCCCGCCTAGCGCCCGCCTGGTCTCGATCGTCATGGCTTGCGTCACGGGCTCCTCGCGAGGTATCCCTGCCTTGATCTCTCCGCTTCCTCGCGAGCCTGCCTGATGAGCCTTTGAGGAAGCTTTCTGTCGTCCGCCCCGCGAGGCTTGGCCCCTCGCGAGGGTCTTGAGCTTGAGCTGATGAAGATGGGCCGCCCTAGGCCCCCACTTGAGCCACGCCGCAGGCCGCAGGCAGGCAAGTCTGGGGACCCCCGATCCCAAAACGCCAACACCAGTGTCACTACAGTAAATATGTAGCCCATGGTTATTGTGGCCTAGTTTTAAAAAATAGGTTATTGCAGCCACTAGCAAACTGCGAAAAAAGACCAGCACTGACTACAAGCAAACAAATAAACAAGACAACAAGGAAATAAATAAGCAAGCAACTTACGCCAGGCTATCACGGCTATTACACATATTACATCCACTGGGCATCAAAGTTCGCCACCAGTGCAAATATAGGGAATAAAGCAGCATATCATATACACTGGTTGTCAAAGTTGGCGACCAGTGCAAATAAACGCCGCAGCAAAATAAGTCCAGAACTGAAACCACTTCAGAAGATCTCAAGAAACAATATCCTAGGTACCCATAATGCTGGCAAGATGCTTAGCAAGCTTATTAACTTTCTCTTGTTTGGCGCTTAAATACTCCAGCGCTTGTTGTTGCACCAGAAAGTATGCATCTGAATTCTGCAGGGACTTCCTCAGTCCTTCAACTTCCTGTCGCAACACATCTAATCGATGTCTTTCGACTTGAAGCTGAGACTCAAGAAGACAAACTGATGCAGGCAGCGAGTTCGAAGAGCTTGTGCTAGCAATAGTGGCCAGTAACTTGAACACTACATCAAGACAGGACTTCTGGGTTCTCTCACTGTCGTCAAGGTAGTTTTTATCAGCTTTCTTGGAGACCAACAGGGATGTCTCACTATCTTGAACCTTATATGCATTACTTCCTTCACCATTGCATAACGGGGTATTGTTCTCCAATATTTTGTCCGCATTCCAAAAGAGAAACAAGCAGACACGTCTGTGATGGCCTGGCTTATTAGGGATGATAGACTACTCATATCAATAAGGAATTCCTTCTTTTTCGGTAGCCCATTCGGATAGAACTCCAAAGTTAAGCGTGCTTAGCTTGGAGTAGTGTCAGGATGGGTGACCGACCGGGAAGTTGCTCCCGGGTGCGCATGAGTGAGGACAAAGTGCGCAGAAAATACTAGTATTGATCTGTGGGGCCAGTCTAGATCCCGCCAGGAGTAATGACCACCGGCGGGTGTGTCCGGGGCGTTACAAGTTGGTATCAGAGCCGACCCTCATGGTTACACAGATGGTTGCGGACAGGTGCGTGGTCATGTTGTTCATGAAGTTTGTGACCCGTCGTGGCACACGGCATGGCACATGTACTGGACTGGAAGCACAAACGTATGTGCCAAGAGGGAACGTTCCTGTGGCCCGACGAGGATGTCGGTTCCTCTGAGTGGGGGTGTATGTGATGGCCTGGCTTATTTGGGATGATAGACTACTCATATCAATAAGGAAGTCCTTCTTTTCCGGTAGCCCATTCGGACAGAACTCCAAAGTTAAGCGTGCTCAGCTTGGAGTAGTGTCAGGATGGGTGACCGACCGGGAAGTTGCTCCCGGGTGCGCATGAGTGAGGACAAAGTGCGCAAAAAAGAGTAGTATTGATCTGTGGGGCCAGTCTAGATCCCGCCAGGAGTATCGACCACCGGCGGGTGTGTCCAGGGCGTTACACGTCACAGGTTTACCATGTTGTATATGAAACTCATTTTGGTAAATAAGTTCAGTAGTAAAGTGCACAGGGATAACAACATGAAACAAACATATATCTATGTACCATGGTCACTTTATGGTCTATATCATTCTAGTTTTTGTTGCCAAATCAAGATAGAGACACAGTTCAAATAATATTTGTTCAAGACAAAGCAGAATAGACAGAATATAAGTGTGGGAAACTATAGAGACACTTGTAATGTGCATGACATGAGAACATAACTGTTTATTCAATTGAAACTGAAATCAATATAGAGCAAGTTACAACAGCAAACCAGTTAAAGAAACAAGTTTAAAACATACCTGTTGCGCCATTGGAGTTTCAATATCCTTCAAATTTGAAAATAGTTGGTCAGAGTAAATACAGTGATGCAAGAGCGAAGGAGTATGAACCATGGCTACACAACTTGACCTGAGAACAATTCTTCTTCTCCTTTAAGCGTTGAGTTGGGATTCGGAGTGGTGGTCCTTCTGCTTTGGGCACTGCAGTTCCCTTACTAACTGCTCGTGTTTGGGTGCGCTGTGGTGGAGACAGTGTTGTGTCAGCTGGAACTAGGTTACTATCTGCTGGGGTTGGGGTTAGAAATGGTGTAGCTAGTTCTCTGTCCAATTGGGTAGGGGTACAATCTGCGAGAGTCTGGGTTATGTGTGGTGGGGTTGGTTCTTGGGCAAGTATAACCGTGGTTCTATCTGCATCAACTGGTAGCACTATCTTTTCTGAAGACCGTGTTGTTACTCCCTTAGATAGTGCCATCACCCTCTCCAATTCAAATGGCTGATAAACAAGAAAATTAATTGAATGTACAGACATTGTATGATAGACAGGTGCAATGGATAGTGGGGAATAAAAGAGGGCATGAAATAATTCACATTTATGTTTTCTAACCAAACAGGATAGCATGACACAATTTCACATATATGATGGCTAACTAAATAGGATAGCATGATACAATTTCACATTATGATGGCTAACTAAAAAAGATGGAAAGACATAGTTCAAAATATGATGACTATGTAAACAGGATGACATGATATAACTATATAATGTGTTTATTAAATAGGTTGGCATGCCATAATTCACATACATGCCGCCTATGGAAACATGATAGCCTGATATAATTCCCGGATAGAATGACATAATTCAAAATATGATGACTGTAAACACTAAACAGGATGAGATGATATAACTATATGATGTCTTTATTAAATGGGTTGCCATGCCATAATTCAGATAGATGTTGTGTATGCAAACATCATGGCATGATGTAATTCAAATATATGATTTATATAGTAAGCAAGTAAGCAGATGGCAATCCATATATGATGTAAAAACTAAGCAATGAAAGACAACATGCATGACATGGGTAATATAACCCTGCCAAGTTTGAGCATAGACCTCAGGGGGGAAATAGGACTGGTCATCAGTCTCTGAATCCTCCTCTGAGGAGCTCTCTGTATCTAGCAAGATGTCTGCTTCAGCAGGTAGTATCGTCTGCTCTGAATACCTTGTTTTCACTCCAGATACTTCCATCACCGCTTCAAATGGCTGATGCACAAGAAGAGTAGTTGAATATACAAAGGTTGTCGACAAATGGAACACGTAATACAAAAAAATGATAGCATGATATAATTCACATACATGATGATTGGCTCAACAGCATGGCATTGCATAATTCACATATATAATGCCTTTGCAACAAGATAGCATTGCATAATTCACATATATAATGTCTTGCAACAAGATGGCAATGCATAATTCACATATATGGTAATTAGACACTAAACATGTGGCATTCACACAAAGCATGTCTACACTAATCAAATGACATCGCAATGCAAGACACCATACAGCACGATATGAGCAACATAACCCTGCCAAGTTAATTAGAGCATACACCTCGGGGGGGAAATAGGACTGGTCATCTGTCTCTAAATCCTCCTCTGAGGAGCTATCCGTAACCAGCGAGATATGCGCTTCGTCAGATAGCATAGTCTGCTCTGAAGACCTTGTTTTCACTCCACAATTTTCCATCGCCGTGTCAAATGGCTAATGCACACGAAGAGTAGTTGAATGTCCTAAAATTGTTGAAAAATGTAATACATAACAGAAAAAAGGATGGCCTGATATAATTCACATATAAGATGACTGGCTAAGCAGGATGGCATTACAAAATTCACATATATGATGCCTGGCTAAACAAGATGGCATTGCATAATTCACATAAACGATGAATAAACTAAACAGATGGCATTCACACAAAGCATGTCTAAACTAAGCAGTTGACATATTTGTTGTATAAAGTAAGCAATGCAAGGCACCATATGCATGATATAACCAACATCAGCATGCCAAGTTAGAGCGAAGACCTCATGGGGTAAATAGGAGTGGTCTTCTGCTTCTGAATCCCCTTCAGAACAGTTATGTTCCTCTTGATTACGATCCGAAATGGGTGGAGGGGGGGCTGCCTTTGCGCCCACCATGGAGCGACATCTGCATGAAATTTTATTGCCACGCAAGGCTCGTCTCTTTTGCTTTACATGTTCAGTTCCATTGTGTACAATAACTGACATGCATATGAATAAAACATAGTGAGATTATGTAAGGAGTGCATGCACAAATCCAGAGTGATGGTAGCAAACTGTGGATAGACCCAAAACCAATGATAGAAGGCAGATAATAGCTTTAGTTAAAAATAATAGATAATGGCTCCATTAATGTTTGTTTGCACCCAACATGAAACTCATAGTAGACACCCGAGATTAACCAGATAGTAGACATATAGTACTGATTGCTGCCCCAATATGTACCCCACAACCATTTAAAAACTCAAGTTTCAGCATAAGTTTGGACCTGACTTGGAGTCTAATAGGTGAACACGACGATAAAGTAGCATGTCATCATATTAAGCGATGCATAACGTAAGCAGACACGGAAGAGTGCGACCTCTCTTGCGGACCCGTGTAGTCCTCAAGGTCATCTGCTCAGTTGATGATGGTAATGCAGTTGTCGTGGCTGCCGGCGGCGGGGAAGAAGATCTGAGGCGGCGAAAGATAGTCTGGAGAGCGGATCCCTGCTGTGGTGAACCCTTCCGTTGTTGGAGCAGCTGAGCTGGGGTGGAACACAGCACCGCAGGAGCAGGACAAACCACACAAGGTTTTCTTTGACACATAACTGTAATAGAAGTAATTGTGTAAGGGCTTGTTTGAATTTGAGGATTCTAACAATGCAGGGATAGGAAATAGACAGGAATAGGATAGGAATGCACGTGCAAAACAGAGAATTTAAAAACTGAGGATTTCTGCCAACCTAGGTGTTTGGTTCACAAGAATTGGAAGATCACAGGATGCAAAGAAGCATGGTGAGATTAAGTCAAACCACAAGAAAATGTACCGTTATAATGCTATTATGCTACTATCTCTTAGTCTTGTGCTTCATGAATAGGAATTTGAAAAGGAGGACAAGTGGAAATTAAAATTCGTACGGTTTTTCTTTCAAGGAGACACTAAAGGAACAAATCTTACAGTTTTCCTTTGCTCCATTCCTTTGCACCAAATTGATGAAAAGTAGTACCATACGAAACTTTCCAATTCCTATGTTTTTCATTCACTTTTCCTTTCAAGCACTGGTGATTCCAGTAGGCAGGCTTGAGCAAGGAAAAGCCTACATTAAAAAATGTTTTTGTGCTACTTCTATTACTTTGGACCCAGGCCACTGCCCTACAAGCTCAACTCCCAGGGCCATCGACAAATGCACAGCTAAAACGCGTAGAGATAAATAATGATGGCGTTTAAGAGAGTCCATCACGGATAGCTAAGGTGCCTGGTACCTCACAGCTTGTCATATAGTAGGATAAAATGATCGTATTTCCCGTTACTCCGTGTGCTCAGTGGACAATATATATAACATGTAGAGTAAAAAAGATATGCAACAAGTGAACAACCTCTTTGGCGAAGCCATGTTGATCTCATCGTGATTGGGTTGGCCGGTGAGGATGCTCCGGCTGACTTGGCTGTCGGAGGAGGGGAAGAAGATCTTAGGCGTCTGGAGATGGAGCCCGAGGTACTGCTCTGCTGTGATGGAGGGTTTCGTCATTGGAGCAGCTCCAGTGAGTTGTACAATGCCGAGGCTGAAGCAGGACAAGAGAGACAACGTTAACCTGAGTGGAATTCTAATAGCATCTCCAATAGATGACGTAAAATACATAACCACAAAGTGCTAGATGTATACATCAGCCACTCATCTCTGAATTTAACTGTCGAAACTGAATTTAACTGTCGAAACTAAACTTAACTGTCGAAACTGAATTTTACTATCGAAACCTAACGCACTAGAGGTGAGGCTACACGTCAGTCGACTGACTTTTTCATCTCTGGTCAGTTGATTTTGCAGCCGTTGGATACAAAATCAAGGGTCTGCAGTTCATCTTCAACCTCCACCCCCCTGAGCCGCCAGCCACCACCAGCCAAACAGCCCCCCCCCCCCCCCCCCCCCCCCCCCCCCCCCCCCCCCCCCCCCGCCCCCCCCCCCCCCGCTTCCTGCGGCCGGCGGTGCGCCGCCCTGCCCGCCCTGAAAACACTCCCCACCGCCGGTCCGCCGCCGCCCCGGCCATCCCTATAGGCCCCCCGTGCCGAGCTTTTTCTCCGGCGATCCCCACGCCACTGCCCCACCACCGTCGGCGACCACCACCGGCGACCACCGCCCCCACCCTGAACCCTAAGATAGATAGTGGGGTACCTCTCCGGCGAGCCCCCCCCCCTCCCTGCCGCGGCTGGTTCTTCCTTAACTCCGGTGTAGCGACCTGACCTCAGATGGCCCAGTCTTTGTGCTTCAGTGTCATCCCTGGATCGGTAATGCTGACACACACACAGTACTCGAAGGATTTATAACAGAGTGGCAATCACACACTTATTACATCAAATGTCTCAAAAGAGAACTTATTACAATAATATGGCTTAAAGCCATCTAATACGATAACAACGGAAGGCTTGGAAGATAAAGTGAGTCCATCAACTCCAACGGCATAGCTGAGCTGCATGGCAACGACCTAACGAACCTTACTCCTCGTCTGAAAAGTCTACAACATAACACGTTGCAGCCCGAAAACGGGTCAGCACATGGAATATGCTGGCAAAGTATCACAGTAGAGCATGAACAGAATATTGCTATCACTACATGCATATTTGGCTGGTGGAAAGCTCTATGGTTATAGTTTTTGCGAAAAGCCAATTGTTCCCTACAACAAAGGAATAGATTTTAATTTAACTATCATGGTAGTTGAAATAACTTTGAGAAGGTTCCTCCAACTCAATCCCAATTAAAGTGATTAACATCCCAACAATATTATTCAAGAATGATGAGATACATGTGATAACCCAATTACTAGATACTCAAGAATTGTCCATAACCGGGGACACGGCTAACCATGATTAGATTATACACTCTGTAGAGGTTTGTGCACTTTTCCCCACAAGACTCGATCGCCTCCGTTGGATTTCTCGCACTACAAGGTGTTTGAGAAACGGATGACGGAGACACAGTCTTTCAGAAACATTAACTCTCTACTCCGGACAGACCATACCAAACCTACATCCCACTGCCTGCTGATCTGCCTCTTCAAGAGCTTCACGTAACTTACTCAACTATGCTAGAGCCCATAATAGCCTGTGGCTGCACACGGAAGTTTCTAGCATGAATCATCTCAGTTCCCTTTGAGCCTGGGTGGCGGTCCATAGGAAGATCACACGGGTACTCCGGGATTTCCAAAAATACAGGCAACACTGGGTACTCCAGGTGCCTCAATCCACCCAGATGTTAATTTAAGTTGCCACCTTATGTTGAACCATTAATTAACAAACTCACATCTATCATGGATTTCACTCAAACCCAAACCACGTCTACGAGCATAGCATAGCATAGCAATATAGGCAATGCGTAGAAGTAACTCCCAAGGTTTGGATATAACAGGGCAATAAGTTCTACCTCGTCAACTACTTCCCAACCCACATGTTAATGACATCCTAATCATGCAATGTTTGAGGATTGGAACTAATGCATAACAACTGGGTGATAAAAGGGATATGATCAAAGTGTTACTTGCCTTGCTGATGGTCTGCGAAACCTAGGGACTCGTAGTAGCAGGCTTCTCACTCCGGGTGTTCTATCGCAAACAAACAATAACATACATAGGCAACAAGCAAAGATGCGCAAGCAAAACTCAAATAAAAGAGGTTGACCAGAAGATTCAACTTAAGTACTCCGGTTCGCAAAAAGAATCAAATCAAACGGAGCAACGAAACTCAAACGGTGAAAGAAAGAAGTTTCGTTTACTAATATGAACCTAGGTCAAATTTTACAGTAGCAAAAACTTATTCAAGTTCATTAAACGGAAAGAGGGTTTCGAGACGAAACTCTAGGCGCTTGAATCGCCTGATTCCAACTAACGAGCGAAAAGAAAAACAGAAACTAAGATCGGATCAGAAATCGCGATCAGAAAACTCGCAGAATAAATCCGATAAAAGAAAACTGACGAATAGACTAACGAACGAGCGTTCGTTAACTGTAACTAACGGGCGAAAACCGTTCGTTAAAACGAATGTACGGACGAACGTCCGCTAACTAGAAGAACCGAGAAAAACCGGCGATCCGAAAAAACAAATCTAGGGTTTTCAAAAAAACCGAACGGTTCTAAAAAACCGGTGGCTCGGATCCGGCGGCTACCTCCGGTGAGGGGCTCCGGCGAGGCGAGGTGGTGGCTTGCGGGGCGGTGGCGGTCGCTTAGCGCCGCGGCAGCGGCTAGCGCGGGCGGCGGGGTTGGCGCGGGGCGGCAGGGTTGGTGAGGGGCGGCGGTGGCTGTGGGGGTGGGGGGCTCGGGCGGCGCGTATATAAAGGGTGGGGCGGGGCGGCTTGGAGGAGGGGCCAAGGCGGCGGCGGTGGAGTCCGGCTCGGACTCCTAGTCCGAGAGGCGGCGCGGTGGCGCACGCGCGGGGTGGTGGCGGCGGCTGCGTGTCGGCCTGGCTCGGCTGGGCCTTAGGCCCAGTCGGGTGCGGGAACTTTTTTTTTAAATAATTTCGCCAACCGAAATAAAATCCTAGAAAAATAAATAAAAATCTAAAAATGCCAAAATAAATTTTCACCATCTAAATAAAATATTTAGAACGAGATGAACATTTTCTTGGCCCTAAAATGAAATTTTGAAAACGTGCAATTTTTCTAATGCAAACAAAATTGCAATGAAATCCAAATAAAACAAATATTTGATTTTAATATTTTTCCTCCAATATTTCAATTACCTTGGAGAAGTCATATTATCTCCTCTCATATATTTTGATATGAAATATTTTTGGAGAGAAAAATAATTAAAACCAAAATCCTCATTTCATAATTTGATGAAATCAAATTTGAAAACCAGGAAAAATCCCCAACTCTCTCCGAGGGTCCTTGAGTTGCTTAGCATTTTGAGGATCGCGAGACGGAATGCAAATAAAATATGATATGCATGGATGATTATGTATAACATTCCAAATTGAAAATTTGGGATGTTACAAACCTACCCCCCTTAAGATGAATCTTGCCCTCGAGATTCAGGTTGGCTAGAAAATAGGTGTGGGTGGTCTTTGCGAAGATCATCCTCTCGTTCCCAGGTGGCTTCGTCCTTAGTATGGTGGCTCCACTGAACTTTGCAAAACTTGATAACCTTACTGCGAGTGACTCTGCTGGCAAACTCAAGAATCTTTACTGGCTTCTCCTCGTAAGTCAAATCACTGTCCTACAGAATTGCCTCCACGGGTACTGTATCTCTTAACGGTATATCGGCCATCTCAGCATGACACTTCTTCAGCTGTGAAACGTGAAACACATCATGAACTCCTGACAATCCCTCGGGTAATTCCAACTTGTAGGCAACTTCTCCCATCCGTCCCAAAACACGATACGGTCCTACAAATCTCGGAGCTAATTTCCCCTTATCTCCAAAACGTTTCACTCCTCGCAAGGGAGATACTCGCAGATATACTCTATCTCCAATTTCATAGGTTACTTCTTTGCGTTTTGAGTCCGCATAACTCTTCTTCCTGGACTGAGCAATCTTCAATCTATCACGAATCAATTTAACCTTCTCCTCAGACTCCTTGATCAAGTCTAGTCCAAATAACTGTCGGTCTCCTACCTCATCCCACATCAAGGGTGTTCTGCACCTGCGTCCATACAGGGCTTCAAACGGTACCATCTTCAAACTGGCTTGGTAGCTATTGTTGTACGAGAACTCTGTGTAAGGCAAATTGTCATCCCAACTAGATCCATAATCTAGCGCACAGGCTCTCAACATGTCCTCCAAAATTTGGTTCACTCTCTCGGTTTGTCCATTTGTCTGTGGGTGAAAAGTTGTACTGAACTCTAACTTCGTCCCCAAAGTCTGGTGTAATTGATGCCAAAACTTTGAAGTAAACTGTGTTCCTCTATCTGATATGATGGTCCTCGGAACTCCATGCAGACATACGATCCTGGACATATAAATCTTGGCCAACTTTGCACTAGTATAAGTGGTTTTCACTGGGATGAAGTGGGCCACTTTGGTCAAGCGATCAACTACTACCCATATGGAATCATATCCTGCTTTAGTCCTGGGCAATCCGGTGATAAAATCCATGCCATGTTTATCCCACTTCCATTCGGGTATCGGCATAGGCTGTAATAATCCTGCTGGCTTATGATGTTCTGTCTTCACTCGCTGACATACATCACATATGGCTACATACTCGACAATATCCTTCTTCATACCGGTCCACCAGAAACGTTCCTTCAAATCCAGATACATCTTGGTGTTTCCGAGGTGTATCGAGTATGGTGAGTCATGAGCCTATTGAAGTAGTAATGTTCTGATATCCTGGTTATTGGGCACATAAACTCGGTCCTCAAACCATAGGGTATCGTGCTCATCTTCACGAAAACCTTTGGCCTTTCCATTGCTCATTTTCTCCTTTATCTCGGCAATCTCCCTGTCATCCTTCTGAGCTTCCCGAATCTTGTCCAGCAATGTCGACTGGACCTCCACTGTTGCAACGAATCCTCTAGGAACAATCTCCAATCGAAGTTCCATGATATTCTCAGCTAAATCCTTCGGCAATCCCTTACTTTCAAGGATATTAGCATAACTCTTCCTGCTTAAGGCATTTGCTACAACATTGGCCTTTCCTGGGTGATAGTGTAGCTTCATATCATAATCCTTTATAAGCTCCAACCATCTCCTCTGTCTAAGGTTCAGTTCCTTCTGGGTGAAGATGTACTTCAAACTCTTATGGTCCGTGTATACATCACATCGGTTTCCAATAAGGTAATGCCTCTAGGTCTTCAATGCATGCACTATGGCTGCTAACTCCAAATCATGTGTGGCATAGTTCAACTCATGAGGTTTTAGTTGTCGTGAGGCATACGAAACAACTCTTCCATCCTGCATAAGTACACATCCAAGTCCTAAGCGAGAGGCGTCGCAATACACTTAGAATTCCTTATGTATATCCGGCTGTGTTAGCACTGGTGCTGTAGTCAACCGTTCCTTCAACTCCTGGAAACTTGCCTCGCAATCTTTTGTCCATTTAAACTTAGTATCCTTCTTTAACAGTCCAGTCATTGGCTTCACAATCTTGGAAAAGTTCTCAATGAATCTCCGATAGTAACCTGCGAGTCCAAGGAAACTGTGGATCTCGCTAACGGAGGTGGGTGCCAACCATTCAGTGACTGACTGAATTTTGCTGGGGTCTACTGCTATACCTTCTCCCGATATAACATGTCCAAGGAACCCGACTTCCTTCAACCAAAACTCGCATTTGCTAAAGTTAGCATACAACTGGTGTTCCCTGAGTTTCTCGAGAACTAAGCGCAAATGCTCCTTGTGCTCCTCGTCGTTCTTCGAGTATACCATAATATCATCAATAAACACCACAACAAACTTGTCCAAATACTCCATGAACACCTTGTTCATCATGCTCATGAAATAAGCAGGGGCATTAGTCAGTCCAAATGACATGACCGTGTACTCGAATAATCCATACCGCGTCATGAACGCTGTCTTTGGTATATCCTTCTTACGTATCTTTAACTGATGGTATCCTGATCACAGATTGATCTTCGAAAACAGCTTAGCTCCTTGCAACTTATCAAACAGATCATTGATCATCGGCAGTGGGTACTTGTTCTTAATCGTCACCTCATTCAAGGCTCGATAATCAACAACCATCCTTAGGGATTTGTCCTTCTTCTCAACCAAAAGCACAGGGGCTCCCCAAGGTGATGAACTTCTTTGAATGTATCCTTTTCCCAATATCTCCTTGATCTGTTTCTTGATTTCCTCCAGATCATTTGCGGGCATCCGATAGGGTATCTTGGATATTGGTCCTATTCCTGGCAACAGCTCTATCAAAAACTCAATGTCTCTATCCGGTGGCATGGCTGGTAACTCCAGGGAAAAACATCCGGATAATCCTTCACTACAGGCACTTCCTCCTGAACAACTCCCGTAAGAGCATTCACTTGGCTCCTCCTAGGCACATGCCTAGACACATACTTAATACTTTTTCCCTCCGGGGTGGTAAGATAAATCGACTTACTAGCACAATCAATACCCCCTCCAAAATTTGACATCCAGTCCATACCTAATATCACATCCAATCCTTGTGACTCCAAGATAATTAGGTCGGACGGAAAAACATGAGTGCCAATGGTTAAGGGTACCTGGTCGCACCATCGGCTAGCCATGTATTCTGCTCCGGGTGAGCTTACTAACAGAGGGGTCCTAAGGGTTTGGGTTGGTAGTTTAAACTTATCCACAAATCCCCTTGATATGTATGAATGCGATGCACCAGTATCGAAAAGAACAAGAGCGGTAAATGACTTAACCAAAAACATACCTATTACCGAGTCCGGCTGCTCTTCAACCTCCTCCACGTTAACATGGTTCACTTGTCCTTTGTTGAATGGATTGGGCTTCTTCCCAGCGCTCCCATTCCCGTTTCCATTCTTTCCTTCAGGGCACTCCATAGCGTAGTGTCCAGTCTTACCACACTTGAAACAAGTAACGTGACTTAGATCTCTTTTGGCGAGTGTGGCTGGATTGGGGCGGTTCTGATTATTGTTGGCTCCGTTCCCATTCCCATTCTTAGAACCATTGTGGTTATGTGATCCTCCTCCAATGTGGTTGTGACCTCCATGGTTATGAACAAGTCCTCCCGAATTCGGGGTTAGGCATGGCTTCTGTTGTGCTCCTGAGTTATACTTCCCTTGTCCATACTTTCTCTTGCGGCTCTCAATCTGTTGTTGCTTCCCTTCAATCATAAGAGCCTTATCTACCAACTCTTGGTAGTTGTTGAAGGTTGCTACCATCAACTGCATGCTCATCTCATCGTTCAACCCTTCCATAAACTTCTCCTGCTTTGCGGCATTTGTGGCCACATCATTAGGGGCATAGCGTGATAACTTGCTAAAATCATCCACGTACTGAGCCACAGTACGGTTCCCCTGGCGTAGGTTGTGGAACTCCCGCTTCTTCATCTGCATAGCTCCAGTTGAGACATGGGCCATGCGGAAAGCTTGCTGAAACTGGTCCCAAGTGACGTTGGCTATGGGGAAAGTGGCTGTGTAATTCTCCCACCATGATGCTGCTGGTCCATCCAACTGATGTGCGGCAAAGCGCACCTTCTCAGCATCAGTGCATCCCGCAGTGGTCAACTCCCTTCCAATATGGCGTAGCCAATCATCAGCAACTATTGGCTCGGTGCTACTGGAAAACACCGGCGGTTGTAACGTTAGAAAACGGGCTAGGTTGTCCACTGTCGGCGGGTTGTTGTTGTTGTTGTTATTGTTGTTGTTGTTGCCCTGGTTCTGAACTAGCAATTGCATCAAAGTATTCTGCTGCTGGATCAACTAGGTGAGCTCCGGTGGGAAAGCAAAACCGGTGTCACGTCTCGGAGGCATCTGATGGGTTTAGATGGAAGAGATCAGAATAGAAAAGGGGTCTAATGAGAAAACACTACCCATATGCACATGAGACAAACACAAACATTTCACTCAATCAATCAAGCAAGGGCATACGAACGGTCTAGGACTATCGCAAAGTGCTCATCTACTACTAATTACATGGGGAAAAACTACTAATATTTGGTGGTTGTCGGTGTCAAAACTGGCGGATCTCGGGTAGGGGGTCCCGAACTATGCGTCTAAGGCGGATGGTAACAGGAGGCAGGGGACATGATGTTTTACCCAGGTTCGGGCCCTCTTGATGGAGGTAAAACCCTACGTCCTACTTGATTAATATTGATGATATGGGTAGTACAAGAGTAGATATACCACGAGATCAGAGAGGCTAAACCCTAGAAGCTAGCCTATGGTATGATTGTATGTTGTCCTACGGACTAAAACCCTCCGATTTATATAGACACCGGAGGGGCTAGGGTTACATAAGGTTGGTTACAAAAGAGGAGATATACATATCCGTATTTCCTAGCCTGCCTTCCACGCCAAGTAGAGTCCCATCCAGACACGAGACGAAGTCTTCAATCTTGTATCTTCATAGTCTAACAGTCCGGCCGAAAGATATAGTCCAGCTGTCCGGAGACCCCCTAATCCAGGAATCCCTTAGTAGCCTTCGAACCAGGCTTCAATGACGATGAGTCCGGTGCGCAGTATTGTCTTCGACATTGCAAGGCAGGTTCTTCTCCAATTTCCAAGTGTTTGTAAATAGTATCCGGCCCCATAAATGTTGATCCTCTTTGCTTCTGCGCCCAATAAGGGCAATCTCTCATGCATCTAACGAATACGAGGCGCCAGGGCATTTTTACATTCACGCCCTAGCCAGATAAATAAATTGTCTATTAAAGGGATTGGGATTCTTAGATCCGATCCACTCAGCGAGAATCCATCAGAGCGCATTTCGGAAAGATCCATTCCAGCATGGCCGACCTCCACAGCTCCTCCACCCGCCCCCGTAGCCCTAAGCTTGGTGATTGGGAGAGGTGTTCAGTCCCACACAGTCGATTGGTCGAACTGCAGACCAAAGGATTTCTTCCTCTAGCATATATGGTGCCCGTTCGAGCCGGGCTCGCCACCTACAATGGTGGGGAGCAAGCAGAGAACTTTCCCTGTCCCTCCATGGGGGAATGGGTTTGCCTTGTTCCTTACTTACTAAGGGGACTCGGATTTCCAATTCATCCATTCCTCCGCGGGCTCCTGGAGTTCTACGGCCTCCAACTACACAATCTCACCCCTGCCTCCATTCTACACATCGCCGGCTACGTTGCTCTCTGCGAGTTGTTTCTGGGCTGCGAGGCTCACTTCGAGCTGTGGAAAAGGCTATTTTGCCTCGTCCCTCGCACACAGAGGGAATCACTTTATCAAGTGGGCAGAGCCGAAGTATGGCGCATCACCGATACCGGATATCTGTCCGGTACCCCGAAGAAGCCATCCGAAGACTGGCCTTCAGAATGGTTTTATATGGAGGACGTTCCCCTTCCAGACCCTGTTCGGCGGGGTCTTCCTGAGTTCAACAATGCTCCTCTAAAGAAGCGCTGAAGTTGGCGCCCACGGAGCCCCCAGGTGGAAGATGACAGAGAAGTCCTCTATCTGATGAACCGGATTAAGGCACTGGCTTAGTCAGGATTAACTATAACCGAAGTTATATCGATTTGCATAATGCGGGGAGTGCAACCACTTCAATACCGTGGGCACCCCTTGTGGTGTTTCAGCAGGGAGGATGACACCACCCGCTACGGGCGTAAGGGTCCGGGCGATGCTGCCGCATTAGCCAAAATTCTGTTCGAACTATTCAAGGGAGAGGAGGAGGAGTTCACCCGCATCAAGCCACGGGGTGGATTCTCCCTGTACAATCCTCCAAGCTAGGTAAGTTATATCCCCTTACTTCCATCTTCCCGCATTTTTCGTTGTAAGTATTCACCTTGCCAATTTGCGGCAGGAACTGCGAAAGGCCATAAAGGAGGTCAGCAGCCCTTCTCCACAACCGGAGGACCCTGACCGGGCCCTCGACTCCGGACTCGAAGAAGATCTGGTTATCTCCGTGGAGCTGATAAGCCGGCAGTTCTATCAGTTGAGCTGCGACGATGCCATGGTGGCCATTATGGCCGACTATCCCGGACTGCTCCCTGCATCGCACGTAAGAAAAAACAAAAAGTCCCAACTCAAAAAAGTAGGTTCCCCTTTTAGACACTTCACCCACCATATTCACATGGCCTTTTTTTTATAGGGAAGGCATTCGGGACGCCCTGCAGCAACGCGCCAACAGGAGGCGCCGAGGCCGGGTAGGCCAAAAAGGAAGGCGGACAGGACGGAGACGCCGGCGCAAAGGTACAACAAACCCCGCTCCGTGGTTGTCGTCTCTCTCAAAATGTAATGACGCCCATGTTTCTTTAATAGAAAAAACGCTCGCCGGAATATGTCCGGCGATGTTGTCGATCACGCTTCCACCTGTCGGGCACCAGGACCGGACACGGAGGCAGAAGCCGATATGGGGCAGGCGCTGGATAATCCCCCTACAGAGGATGCGGATAGGTTATCCGCTACAAACTCAGAAGTGGAAAGCGCCATGAATCATAGGCGCCGCTGGGCCGTACTCCGTGACGCTTGTTTCTCACCAGAGGCGTTTGATGCGTTCAATTCTGGAGAGGCGTACCTCCGTGCCGCTCAAGATGGTCTAGCCAGAGCCACGGATCAGTATGTAAAGGATGTACGGGTGAGTGAATCTGACGATTTATATGTATCAGTAGCCCCTGAGACTTGAAACAGTTAGCAGAACTGATTTAAGGATCATCTTTATTGTGCAGGTTCTTACAGATAAGAATACTAGGCTGTCCCAGGAGCAGGAGGAATGCAAGACCCAACTGCGGGCCGCTATTGCCGCATTGCAGGAACGGAAAAAGCCTCCCACTAGTAACATTTGAAAGAATGATGGTTACCATATAGTGCGCGGCATGGCTGCAGATCTAACAATAGATTTTGCAGATGAATCCGGAGAAAATCCGGGGGACCAGCATGTTATGCGGCAGCTAGAAGTTGGAAACGTGTCCTGACTGAGGTTAGGCGGGAGAAAAACAATCTCCAAGATGCCAAGATAAAGCTGAACGTGGAACTAAAAGACGTTCGGGGCCAGCTTGCAGACTCCGAGAAGGAGAATAAAAGACTTCGACGCGGCATTTTTAGTAAGTGCTTGAACGAATCCTTTAAAGGTATTCGGCGAAGAAGCCGACTAACAGCGTTATGTCTGTAGGTATGCTGACGGGTCGTCCCGCGGAGGAAATGCCCGGGTCTGCGGGTGATCTTCTGTCCGAGCTGTCACATCTGCACGAACAAGTTCGGTAGGTGATGCAGGGTGTTGCCCAGGCCTTGTGGTCGTCCGTCTCCCTGCCAGAGGGCGTTGCGGAGCTTGCGGAGAAGCTCAAAGGAGTGCGGTGGTGCTTCCGATTATGGAAGATATCAGCCTGTCGACAGGGTGCCAGAGAAGCCTGGGCCATGGTGAAGACGCGGTATACCAAAGCAGACCCAAATCACATGGCCGAGGTCGGACCTGTGGGGCCTGACGGAAAAGAGATCCCCGTTAGCTTAGTTTATGGGCAAGCGGAATTAGCCGCAAAGTATTCCCAACAAGATTGTAAGCTAGACCGCCTGTTGGATGGTATAGAAGAAAAATTTAGTCAGTCTGCATGACTATGTAATTGAAGTGACATGTATAATGCCTTCTAGACGGATTGTAGATCATTTGTCGTTGCGGACCTTTTCGCTTCAGCCTCCGGGCCCAATAGTCCGGAGTGTATCCGAATACCCGCTTAGTGATATAAGAACCGAGGTATGCGTGGAGACTAGGCGTAGGGGTCATTAGTGCTTTATCAGACAAGTGCCCAACTAGCTATGTTATATTACATGGGTAGTAAGAAACATCTTCCAGGGAGAATAGTTCTGTTAAGGGTTCCTTTCCCTGGGCAAGCATGCCCTAAAGTGCATGTCCGGACTGCGATAGGAAACACAGAAAAAACATCTGGGGGCAGATATGAAAAATAAAAATCATCTTTTGTTCACTGACCGAATATTCCCTTAAGAACGCTAGCTTTCGGCTTCACCCAGCCTAAGGTACACATCTGGCTGACCCGGCAGTAACAACCGCAGAGGTGCTCCCCTTATGCCCTAGCCGAATTAATGGGAACGTAGGGCATAAATACAAGAGCCAGGAAACCCAGCTTGGCCAAAACTTAAGTCATATCGATGCATATAATGGTGAAAAAAGGTACATGCGGAAGTATAACACATGTGTTGGGCATGAAGCCCGGATAAATAATTTAAGCTTCTGTGAAAGAAGCCCCCAGGTATGAAGAGTGCGGCTAGCGCATCTGTAATGTGCAAACAAGGCACAAGGTGACCCTTGAAGGCCTAGAGAAATAAGAAAAGAAAGAAAGGGAGGAAAACAAGACAGACAATGTATTTGTGAGAAATGGACAAAGGGAGGGGACTAACATAGAGTCTGGTGCTAGGCGTAGAATCTTCGGAGCCTGGCCGCGTTCCATGGGTTCGGCTCGAGTCGACTAGTCGATGCATCCCGCAGTCGGTACGCTCCACTGGTCAGAACTTGGTCAATAATGAAGGGACCTTCCCATTTGGGCTCGAGCTTGTTCTTTTTCTTATCCGACAGGCATAGAACTAGTTCGCCAATGTTACAAGTTTTGGCCCGTACTTCTCTGCTTTGGTATCTGCGAGCCTATTGCTGATAAAATGCGGAACGGGCTTTGGCTACATCGCGCTCCTCCTCCAAGGTGTCCAGACTATCCTGCCGATCGAGCTCGGCTTCTCTTTCTTCGTACATGCGCACTCTAGGTGAGTCATGAATTATGTCACAGGGCAAGACTGCCTCTGCGCCGTACACCATAAAGAAGGGTGTATATCCGCTACTATGATTCGGCGTGGTCCGCAGCCCCCAGAGTACAGAGTCGAGATCCTCTACCCAATGCATGTTAGACTCCGTTAAGGAACGCACTAATCTAGGTTTAATACCGCTCACTATAAGACCGTTTGCTCGCTCGACTTGACCGTTGGTTTGTGGGTGATAGACTGAGGCATAATCGAGCTTAATGCCCATTTTGCTGCACCAGAGTTTTACCTCGTCGGCTGTGAAGTTCGTGCCATTATCAGTGATGATGCTGTGGGGGACGAAATAACAGTGTACAACCCCGGATATGAAATCTATCACCGGTCCAGATTCGGCTGTTTTAACCAGTTTGGCCTTTATCCATTTGGTGAATTTATCCACCATGACCAATAAGTATTTTTTCTTGTGGGTCCCCCTTTAAGGGGTCCAACCATGTCAAGCCCCCAGACCACAAAGGGCCATGTAATGGGGATTGTTTGGAGGGCGGTGGGTGGCATGTGGCTTTGATTTGCAAAGAGCTGGCAACCGGCGCAACATTGGACCAAGTCTTGTGCATCTGCCCGGGCCGTTGGCCAATAGAATCATGAACGGATGGCCTTGCTTACAAGTGCCCGAGCTGCGGCGTGATGACCGCCGAGTCCGGCGTGAATTTCTGCCAAAAGATTCCACCCTTCCTCTTCGGAGATGCACCTTTGAAGGACTCTGGTAGTGCTTTTTTTGTACAATTCTCCCTCATGGACCCTGTAGGCCTTGGATCGCCGCACTATGCAGCGTGCCTCATTTTGGTCCTCCGAAAGTTCTTGTCTAGTTAGGTAGGCCAGGAATGGTTCTGTCCACGGGGCAATAATGACCATTATTTCGTGGTCTGAAGGTGTCAATTCGGTGGCGGAGCCTCCGATTGTGTCAAAGAGTTCGGTATCGGGTATTTTGGCCGGGTCCGGACTGTTGTTACCTGTGTCCCCTTCCCATACTACGGATGGCATGAAAAGCCTTTCCAAAAATATGTTGGGGGGGACCGCGTCGCATTTTGCGCCGATGCGGGCGAGGATATCCGCCGCCTGATTGTTTTCCCGAGCTACATGGTGAAATTCGAGTCCCTCGAACCGAGCTGACATTTTTAGGACGGCGTTTCGATAGGCCGCCATTTTCGGATCCTTGGCGTCAAAATCTCCGTTTATTCAGGATATTGCGAGGTTTGAATCCCCACGCACCTCCAGGCGTTGAATGCCCATGGAGACTGCCATCCGAAGACCATGCAACAGAGCTTCGTATTCGGCTGCATTGTTGGAGTCTGTATACAATATTTGCAGTATGTACCGAATGGTATCTCTAGTTGAGGACGTCAGGACGACGCCAGGCCCTAGACCGGCCAACATTTTAGAACCGTCGAAGTGCATGATCCAATTGGAGTATGCGCCGTACTCTTTAGGGAGTTCGGCCTCCGTCCATTCAGCGACGAAGTCGGCCAGTACTTGCGATTTAATGGATTGGCGAGGTTTGTATGTTATGTCGAATGGGAGGAGCTCAATGGCCCATTTGGCAATCCGGCCCGTAGCGTCGCGGTTGTTGATAATATCATTAAGTGGCACTTCCGAGGCTACTGTAATCGAACACTCTTGAAAGTAATGTCGCAGTTTCCGTCATGCCATGAATACCGCATATGCTATCTTTTCGTAATGCAGGTACCGTGATTTGCATGGAGTGAGGACAGTGGATACATAGTATACCGGCTTTTGAAGAGGGAATTTGTGTCCGTCCGCTTCCCATTCGACAACGAGCACCGCGCTTACAACTTGATGAGTTGCCGCAATGTACAACAGCATTGGTTCACCGATGTTTGGCATGGCCAGGATCGGGTTGGTTGCCAGAATGGCCTTTATTTCTTCCAATCTAGCTGTGGCCGCGTCCGTCCACTCAAAGTGTTCGGTGCGCCGAAGGAGGCAATAAAGGGGTAAAGCCTTTTCTCCTAAGCGGGAGATAAAGCGGCTTAGAGCCGCCACGCATCCAGTTAACTTCTGGATTTGTTTGAGGTCTGTTGGGGTAGCCAACTGTGGCAAAGCTCGGATTTTGGCCGGATTACCTTCAATACCTCTACTGGAGACAATGAATCCCAGGAGCTTTCCGGCTGGTACATCGAAAATGCATTTTTCTGGATTGAGCTTGATGTCATATGTTCGGAGGTTGTCGAATGTGAGCCTCAAGTCGTCTATCAAAGAGTCGACGTGTTTGGTTTTGACGACCACATCGTCTACGTATGCCTCTACTGTTTTTCCAATTTGTTTCTCCAGACATGTCCGAATCATGCGCATATGTTGCGCCGGTGTTTTTGAGCCCAAAAGGCATTGTGTTGAAACAGAAGGGACCGTATGGTGTGATGAATGCCGTTGCGGCTTGGCCGGACTCCGCCATCTTGATTTGGTGGTAGCCGGAGTATGCGTCGAGGAAACACAATGACTCGTGTCCTGCGGTAGCGTCAATGATTTGATCGATGCATGGGAGGGGGAAGGGATCCTCTGGGCAAGCTTTATTGAGGTCTTTGAAATCGACGCAAAGGCGCCAGGATTTGTCCTTGTTTGGTACCATCACCAGGTTTGCTAGCCAGTCCAGATGTTTTATTTCTCTGATGAATCCGGCCTCCAATAACTTGGCTAGTTCTTCTCCCATGGCCTGTCTCTTAGGTTCGGAGAAACGCCTAAGAGCTTGATTGAAGCTATGCTCGGCCAGCCTGCATGGGATTCCTGGCATGTCTGAGGGATGCCAGGCGAATATGTCCCAATTCTCGCGCAGGAACTCTCGTAGTGCGGCATCCACCGCGGGGTTTAACTGTGCCCCGATGGAGGCTGTTTTTGTAGGGTCCGTTGGGTGGACTTGGAATTTGACTATTTCATCTGCTGGTTTAAAAGAGGTGGACTTGGATCTCTTGTCAAGTATCACCTCGTTCCTGGCCACTGTGGAGCGTAGCGTGGTTAATTCCTTGGCCGAGAGGGCTTCGGATAATGCCTCGAGGGCCAATGCGGCTGTTTTGTTTTCGGCGCGGAGTGTTGTGTCCGGATCACTAGCGAGAGTGATGATTCTGTTGGGCCCGGGCATTTTAAGCTTCATGTATCCGTAATGGGGTACAGCTTGAAAGATTGTGAACGCCTCCCATCCTAAAAGAGCGTGATAGCCACTGCTGAACGGGGCCACTTGGAATGTAATTTCTTCAGACCTGTAATTGTCCGGTGTGCCGAATACCACATCTAGTGTGATTTTCCCAGCACAGTGTGCTTCCTGACTGGGGATAATTCCTCTAAAGGTTCTACTACTTTGCTCGATGCGGTTCCAGTCTATTTCCATCTTTTGAAGAGTTTCCTCATAGATGAGGTTTAGTCCGCTGCCGCCGTCCATGAGTACTTTGGTGAGTCGAAAGCCATCCACGATTGGGCTGAGGACCAGTGCGACTGGTACTCGGGCTGTTCGGAATTTAGGTTCATCACTGGCATTGAAGGTGATAGCCGTGTCACTCCATGGATTTGTTGCTACTACGTGGCAGATTTCGGCCATGCTGCGGAGTGTTCGCTTGCGCCTATTATTTGACGCAAAGGTCTCGAACACTGTACCGTATTGTTACCCACTAGATGGTGCTCTGTGGTATGTGGGATAAGAAGATCCTCACCACTTTTGGCCACCTGCCGGAGTATCCAACATGCTCTAAGGCTGTGCGTTGGTATTATATCTGTTGTGCTATGAATTTTGTAGGGTCCGTTGAGCCATCCCTCCAGTACGGTTCCTTGCCCTGTAGAGGGTTTTTGCTTTTTGGTAGTTAACCCGGGTGTATTGTGATAATGCACCCTTTTATTTCGGACTGGGTTTGTGTTTAGGGCCAGATTATCCCAAAAGTTTGTTTCGGTTTTCCAGGCACTTTCCATCGCACAGTACTTTCGTACTATGGACGCCAAGTCAGCGAAGCGTGTTATCTCACGGCGATTTATGGCGTTAAGGATTCCCTTGTCCGTGCAATTATTGCAGAAAATAGAATTGTGTCTTCCTCGCGACAGTCCTTAGCCTTGTTCATAGCAAGGAGGAATCTAGCCCAATAATGATGTACTGTTTCCTGGGGCTCTTGCCTAATATGGGAAAGATCGCTTGTGTTTGTGTGGGTGGGTGGAATTGAATCTGAACCCCTACCCGATCTGGGATCCAGGGGCCGAGGAGTTTCCAATTTTGGAAGTTCCGGTTCCGAGGTGTTACCCGCTAATCCTGGTCCACTGTCTGACTCTAAGTTCTGGGATTGGATGTTGTCCTCCCGCGAACGGGCGTCTGGCTCAGAGAGCTCGGGAATCCGGACATAGTTGGTCCTCAGGATAGAGGAAAGGTCACCGCATTGTTCCTCCACCACTGCAATTTGATGGGTGACCGGTGGAGAGTTAATCTCCCTTTGATCGGGTTTAAGCCCAATCCGATCATAGTCTGTAGCGACTCCCAAGGCGGCGATGCGATCCAAGATCTCATTTAAGGAGGAGAGCTCCATTGGATCCATCTGTTCGACGAGTGCCGATTTGACGTGGAGGCTGTTTTCGATGACCCGAGAAGTCATCGTCGGTGCAGTGGCCGAACAGGCGGTCATGATGAACCCGCCTAGCCGGAGAGTTTGGCCGACAGCCAAAGCTCCCCCAGCAGTAGTACTGTCTTTAAAGACGACACGAGACATCCTTCCTTCTTGCGACGGCACAGAGGAACTCTCAATGAAAGCACCAATGTCGGTGTCAAAACCGGCGGATCTCAGGTAGGGGGTCCCGAACTGTGCGTCTAAGGCGGATGGTAACAGGAGGCAAGGGACACGATGTTTTACCCAGGTTCGGGCCCTCTTGATGGAGGTAAAACCCTACGTCCTGCTTGATTAATATTGATGATATGGGTAGTACAAGAGTAGATCTACCACGAGATCAGAGAGGCTAAACCCTAGAAGCTAGCCTATGGTATGATTGTATGTTGTCCTATGGACTAAAACGCTCCGGTTTATATAGACACCGAAGGGGCTAGGGTTACATAAGGTCGGATACAAAGGAAGAGATATACATATCCGTATTGCCTAGCTTGCCTTCCATGCCAAGTAGAGTCCCATTCGGACACGAGACGAAGTCTTTAATCTTGTATCTTCATAGTCTAACAGTCCGGCCGAAAGATATAGTCCGGCTGTCCGGAGACCCCCTAATCTAGGAATCCCTCAGTGGTCATCTAGAAATTTTGATCGGTGGAAGACTCCATGATGTCTGCTCCAGCTTCGTCTTCAAAGTCATTATCACTAGGATCGGAATTGGTGTCGTCGATGATGATATAGTCCTCGGGGCATATCTCCTTGGGTTCTTCTTCTTCTTCTATTGGTGGCGGTCCTCCCATGAATACTCCGATCTTCTTGACTAGGTCGTCATTCTTCTCCAGTAGTGTCTTGATTTCCTCCTCATATCCATCGCGTGTAAACTTGAGTTCTTCCTCCAGCTTGATGATTCTAGTCTTCGCCTTTTGCAAGTCCATCATGTCCGCGCACATCTGGTTCTCCTGATGTCGAATGTGCTGGTTTAACTCCTGGATGAAAGCTACAATGGATCTATCCTTCCTGGTGCTGATTACTTCCCATTGCTCGTCTCGGCGCCCACATATTTGGTAGATAATGTCCTTAAGCTCCCTGTTGTAGACCTCTCCAATGCATCCCATGGTAATGTGGGCTGCCATGGTCTTGCCTAAACTCCAGGTGGGTGCTTCAAAAGAAAACTCTATGGGTTTAGAAGTTGGCAAGAACGTCCTTCCTGAAACTTGTACTTGAACCATCCAGCGCTCCTCTTCAGGTAAAGTGGCGTTGTACGTTCCGGTGAAGCTTGGTATTCCAATGTTCAAGTACCTAGTGACTTCCTTCAAGTGGCGTCCAAAAGGTGTGTCTTCATCTGGTTGCGCAAACTTGTTCTTCATCTCCGCCATCCTAAAGAGTAGAAAATGGAGAGAAGTCAGAAATGAGTAGAGAAGTGTGACCTAGGGTTTATCTTAGTGGTCGTGTCCTACACTTAGTGTGTGCTCTGATACCATCTTGTAGCGACCCGATCTCAGATGGCCAAGTCTCTATGCTTTAGTATCATCCCTGGATCGGTAATGCTGACACACACAGTACTCGAAGGATTTATAATAGAGTGGCAATCACACACTTATTACATCGAATGTCTCAAAAGAGAACTTATTACAATAATATGGCTTAAGGCCATCTAATACGATAGCAGCGGAAGGCTTGGAAGATAAAGTGAGTTCATCAACTCCAACGGCATAGCTGAGCTGCACAGCAATGACCTAACGAACCTTACTCCTTGTCTGAAAAGTCTGCAACATAACACGTTGCAGCCCGAAAACGGGTCAGCACATGGAATATGCTGGCAAAGTATCACAGTAGAGCATGAACAGAATATTGCTATCACTACATGCATATTTGGCTGGTGGAAAGCTCTATGGTTATAGTTTTTGCGAAAAGCCAATTTTTCCCTACAACAAAGGAATAGATTTTAATTTAACTATCATGGTAGTTGAAACAACATTGAGAAGGTTCCTCCAACTCAATCCCAATTAAAGTGATTAACATCCCAACAATATTATTTAAGAATGATGAGATACATGTGATAACCCAAATACTAGATACTCAAGAATTGTCCATAACCGGGGACATGGCAAACCATGATTAGATTATACACTCCACAGAGGTTTGTGCACTTTTCCCCACAAGACTCGATCGCCTCCGTTGGATTTCTCGCACTACAAGGTGTTTGAGAAACGGATGACCGAGACACAGTCTTTCAGAAACATTAACTCTCTACTCCAGACAGACCATACCAAACCTACATCCCACTACCTGCTGATCTACCTCTTCAAGAGCTTCACGTAACTTAGTCAACTATGCTAGAGCCCATAATAGCTTGTGGCTATACACGGAAGTTTCTAGCATGAATCATCTCAGTTCCCTTTGAGCCTGGGTGACGATCCATAGGAGGATCACACGGGTACTCCGGGATTTCCAAAAATACAGGCAACACTGGGTACTCCAGGTGCCTCAATCCACCCAGATGTTAATTTAAGTTGCCACCTTATGTTGAACCATTAATTAACAAACTCACATATGTCATGGATTTCACTCAAACCCAAACCACGTCTACGAGCATAGCATAGCACAGCAATATAGGCAACGCGTAGAAGTAACTCCCAAGGTTTGGATATAACAGGGCAATAGGTTCTACCTCATCAACTACTTCCCAACCCACATGTTAATGACATCCTAATCATGCAATGTTTGAGGATTGGAACTAATGCATAACATCTGGGTGATAAAAGGGATATGATCAAAGTGTTACTTGCCTTGCTGACGGTCTGCGAAACCTAGGGACTCGTAGTAGCACGCTTCGCACTCCAGGTGTTCTATCGCAAACAAAAAATAACATACATAAGCAACAAGCAAATATGCACAAGAAAAACTCAAATAAAAGAGGTTTAGTAGAAGGTTCAACTTAAGAACTCCAGTTCGCAAAACGAATCAAATCAAACGAAGCAACGAAACTCAAACGGCGAAATAAAGAAGTTTCATTTACTAATCTAAACCTAGGTCAAATTTTACAGTAGAAAAAACTTATTTAAGTTGGTTAAATGGAAAGAGGGTTTCGATACGAAACTCTAGGCGCTTGAATCGCCTGATTCCGACTAACAAGCGAAAAGAAAAACAGAAACTAAGATCGGATTAGAAATCGCGATCAGAAAACTCGCGGAATAAATCCGATAAAAGAAAACTGACGAACAGACTAACGAACGAGCGTTCGTTAACTGTAAC
This sequence comes from Triticum urartu, assembly GCF_003073215.2. NCBI lineage: Eukaryota > Viridiplantae > Streptophyta > Magnoliopsida > Poales > Poaceae > Triticum > Triticum urartu. The sequence goes on from NC_053028.1 coordinate 606,508,952, forward strand.
TAACGGGCAAAAACCGTTCGTTAAAATGAACGTACGGACAAACGTCCGCTAACTAGAAGAACCGAGAAAAACCGGTGATCCGAAAAAACGAATCTAGGGTTTTCAAAAAAACCGAACGGTTCTAAAAAACCGGCGGCTCGGATCCGGCGGCTACCTCCGGCGAGGCGAGGTGGCGGGGCAACGGCTTGCGGGGCGGCGGCGGCAAGCGGCGGCGGCGGGCGCGACAAGCGGCGGCGGCGGCTTAGCGCGGGCGGCGGGGTTGGCGCGTGGCGGCGGTGGCTGTGGGGGTGGGGGGCTCGGGCGGCGCATATATAAAGGTCGGGGCGGGTCGGCTTGGAGGAGGGGCCAAGGCGGCGGTGGAGTCCGGCTCGGACTCCTAGTCCGAGCGGCGGCGGGGCGGCGCGCGCGCGGGGTGGCGGCTGCGGCTGCGGGCCGGCCTGGCTCGGCTGGGCCTTAGGCCCAGTCGGGTGCGGGAACTTTTTTTTAAATAATTTCGCCGACCGAAATAAAATCCTAGAAAAATAAATAAAAAACTAAAAATGCCAAAATAAATTTTCACCGTCTAAATAAAATATTTAGAACGAGATGAACATTTTCTTGGCCCTAAAATGAAATTTTGAAAACGTGCAATTTTTCTAATGCAAACAAAATTGCAATAAAGTCCAAATAAAACAAATATTTGATTTTAATATTTTTCCTCCAATATTTCAATTATCTTGGACAAGTCATATTATCTCCTCTCATATATTTTGATATGAAATATTTTCGGAGAGAAAAATAATTAAAACCAAAATCCTCGTTTCATAATTTGATAAAATCAAATTTGAAAACCGGGAAAAATCCCCAACTCTCTTCGAGGGTCCTTGAGTTGCTTAGGATTTCAAGGATCGCGAGACGGAATGCAAATAAAATATGATATGCATGGATGACTATGTATAACATTCCAAATTGAAAATTTGGGATGTTACACTCCGGTGAGCCCCCCCCCCACCCCCTGAAAATCGACTGACCCAAAAGTCGATTCAGTCGACTAAAGAGTGGCTAAATCAGAGCAGCATCGCAAGCAAGAGCAAGACCGAGAGTAGCAGCGCGAGCAAGAGCAGACCAGGCAGGGGACCGAGAGCGAGAGCAGAGCAGCAGCGAGAGCGAGAGCTAAAGCAGCATCAGCTCCTACTGATGTGGCCGCCGCCGCCGAGGGAGCAACGTCATGGAGGAAGTGGTCGGCGGCGACGCCATGGATGGAGCCGTGCCGTGTCGGCTCGGGACCGAGCGCCGGCAGAACCATGAGATCGAATCAAGAAGAAAATGCGGCGGTTAGTGTACAACCTCTTTGGTGGTGTCGATTAGGCCGCAACTTCATCCGAGGAAACGGTGATGATGATGCTCTTTCGGTGGTGCAGGTGAAGACGAGGTGTGGGAATGGAGGTGGCGTGAACGATGAGGGGAACATCGGGAAGCTCCTTGGAGGTGGAGGACGGGGTGGCTGAACCGGCGGGTCGACCAGATCGACGACGGATCCTCATCCGGTACGGTGGATGAGGGATGTCGAGGTGTTGCTGTGGACGACGTCGTCGGGGAAGAGGCTCCGGCTGGGTGGCAGATGGAGGAGGCTGTGGGGCTTCGCGGGTTTTCCCGGCCTTGGTGTACAAATGGGTGGGCGGATGGGATGGGAGTGGGAACCATGGCTTAGGGATGCGCTTGTCCGAAATGTGGGGTAAGTTACGAAAGTACCCCCACCGATTTGAGGCGGTTCTTCCGGTTCAGGGGTATCACGGGCATTTCGTGTGTCGGGAATTCACAGGAGGTGGGAGTTTTCGCGCGCGTTGTAATTTTGGAATAGCAAGGCGCGGGTTGAGATGGAGGGAGTTGTCGGAGCACAACGAGACAAAGATATATCTTAAATATTTCGGGCTAACAAGGCGCGGGTTGAAATTTCCGAACAAGCCTAACGTGTACTGTAACAAATCAATTCGCACTACAAATGTCATTCAAAACTTTGAATTCATGTTATGTTCAATTAAAATATTTTTCTATGTGTATAATGCATGCAACCTAGTACTCAAATGAACGTTTTAGTGCATTCCAAACGTATATACTACTGCTTCAATATGAACTAAATTTGAATTCGTTTCTCTATTTGAATAAGACCTACAATAATGATTGTTGTGAAGTCAAAGCATTTGAATTCGTTTCTCTGTTTTAATAAGATCTACAATCGTCATTATTGTCAAGTTAAACCATCGTTTGTGTATTATCTTCACAGCAGACCACATGATTAGTCTCGAGTTACATATGAACTATGTGTACTATATGAACTCGAACTCGATTTTTCGTATCCACTTTATGTTGATTTCAAATCAGAGTACATTTCAAGCTCTAGCTAGATCTTCACAAACTAAACCATGTCTCATATGTATAATGTGTTTATCACATTATGTATGGTGCCCCGTCCCCTACGCCTACAAGTATTTAGATGTGAGTTGCAAACACCAAACATTACCACAAATTCAAATAAAATATGAGAATGTTCGATATATAGTATTGTTTAGGTTGTTCGATATTTAGTTGTAAGCTGCAAATGCCACACATTACCACAAAATCAAATAAAATGTGAGATTGTTAGATGTATAGTATGGTTTAGATTGTTCGACATTTAGCTGTGAGTTGCAAACGCTATGCATTATCACATTATGGTATACCATGTGCAAAACCACAACACACGTATCACCGCTATATTCAGGCATGCATATGTTTGAAACACTATGATCTCTTGTTCAAATATATGAATCCACTTTCATATCAAATTATGATCTTTGTTAGTCTCTTAGAACCACACAATCCTCTAACCTTTGTAGCTACCACTAACTTTCTCTCATGCATGCACACGCCCTCCTTGCCCTCCCCCTCCCTCAGCATTCTATCCTTCGTGCACATTCATTATTTTTCTTTAGGTCATTCTCCCACAGTCTCCACAACTCCTTTCTGACACACACCGATCGATAAACCTCTCTAGCGATGTTTGCCTACAACATACACACGCACCTTCAATCTCCTCCTTTATGTGCCATTGCCTCGTGTCTCTCATATGGTCCCACACACGTGTAAACTCTCGCCCCTCTTTTCATCGATCTCACAACCGCACACTCCTCCCCCTATCTAGCTAGTAGCTAGGCCTCTCGCACCACCTCCTAGCTCCATTCTCTCTATCTATCTGTCTCGCCGGGGCTTATTTGCCTCTAACAAATGGATGTACACCAACCGATCTCCCGCTAAACATATAGCTAGCTAGGTCCTTATAACTCGTTTTCCCCACGTGTCGATCGATCTACCTCATTAGTTGTGTCTCTCCCTTCCTCCGACAAACAACAATTGATGTACTGATCTAGTTAGGTTTGCTTACCAAACACATGGTTCCCCCTCATCATCCATGGATGTGTCCCGACAGATCTATCACGCACAGGCACACACAGAAACACATCCCCACTCTTATTGATAATATTGTAGTTCCACCCTCAGTTTCTCTAGTAGGCCTCTCCCACCATCTTCGAGAAGCAACTCCATCACCCATCCAGCACTCTACCCCTCTCCCTCCCTGTCTCTCTCCTCTCTCTCTATCTGTCCCATCCTATTTCCTGTCCTTCAGTTATGTATGGACGTCGACCGATCTCCCTCAAGACATAGCTGGGTCTCTCCTTCTCAACACATATATGAGTCGTTCTACCTCTATAGTTAGGCCTCTGCCTACCCCTCCCCCACCCCCTCGCACACACACACACACACACACACACACACACACACACACACCGATACATCGAGCGCTCTAGTCATGTCTCCCTGCCACACACAAACTTGACCTGTTCCCTCTGACGTTCCGGGAGCTAGGTCAGTCGCCCTATATCTTTGACTTGCACACACAGACAATTTCGATGGCTCTCTTCATCGATCTCGCACCCACCCACTTGATCCTCTCTTCGACTCTATCGATACCTACGATCCCTCCCTCCCTTCTCGTGGATCACCCGACCCTCTATATATGATATGGACAGGCCTCCATTTCACACACATTGCATGCAAAATTTTGTTTGAGATGTCATCAACACATATTCCCACAAATACATTCACGAATGCACAAGCCATTTGTCTAGGTTTATATCTCTCACACACACCCACGTAGGTGGGGGACGTGGAAGAAGAGAAGAGGTACACGCACGGCGCACGTACTCCCGTCTCTTTCCCAACCACACCCGCGCGAGTACACAGTGGAGCTCATTTATGTACGAAAAGGCAGCCCACGTGGTAACTTGACACATGTACTGGTTGTCCACTAGATGGAGGGAGGATCGTCTACCATGGGTGAATAAACAAATTGTGACTTGACGCGTTATGTTAAAAAAGAGGCAAACCATGCGGGGCCTACCTTAGAGGCAAGGCTCTATACACTAGAGTACTTTTGATGTGTCCCGTCAACTCGCAGAACGGGGAGAAGCTTGCTCAGTACGTCGTCTCCCCCGCGCACGGGCGCGGTGGCTCGCAAGATGAGGTGAATCTTGCTTACTACGCCTTACGCCCGCTCCCTCGCGCACGCGCGCGGTGGCTCGCAGGACGAGGAGAAAATTTTACTACTCCCTCCGTCTAGGTGCGTAAGTCACCTTACGAAAATTTTACTACTCCCTATGTCTAGGTGTGCTCCCTCCGTCATGTTTGTATGAAAATCTGGTATCTTATATGATTTCCGTTGTTGTTTATATGAAATATCGCCGTGTTTGCGTGAATTTCGTCTGGTTGGTTGACTTGCTGTCATAATGTGTGCGGCTATGGTTGGATGGCGTAATTTGCGGGTCGCCGGTCGGTCTGCGGGCGGCTCGGGCGGCGTGATGGGACAAAAAGCTCGTGCAAGCTCGTCTTCAACGTGCGCGTTGGAGGATGCATGAGAACCCGATCCATTCCTCGTTCATCGGTGGCAAATGCACCTGTGGACAAAAGGGCGCCAATATTTTGGCTACCCGGGCAAGTTCCAAATAGCCCCTCCCAACAGATTCAAATCCCTCGTTCGCCGTGGAATTTTGCCATGTGTTGTTTTCATGGACTAGCAAGATGCCCGTGCATTGCACGGAACATCAAGATGCATTTTTTTACAAAACACCTGTTGTGATTGACCCATGCAGGAGTAATTCCATTTTGTAAAAACTAATGATTGCTCGAGAATTTTATCATATAAATGGTATCTTGAGAATTTTATTGGACTCCATTTTTGTATACAAGGCCACAAACCCATATTACAGGTACCAAGGCAAAAATTAATGTCTTCTAACTCAATGTTGCAAGCCACCTTGTTTCCTTGTTTGCCGTGTAAATTAATGTGTATTCTGCTCTTTCATGCACATCAAGCCAATGCTCACATTCCCGCATGCATGCAAGGGATAATTAATGTCCTCCTTTGCTAGTAGTACTATGAGGCAAACACCATTGATGTTGTATTGATTAGTATTAGTGGCCTTGTATATCTGCAAAATGTAATTTTGATAGTGTCCTTGTATATAAAAATGGAGGGAGAAAGATGAGAGATAAGGTGAGGATGAGTGGGGCGTGGTGGTGACTGGTGGTCGGACTGGGCGGAGGCATGGGGATGGACGGCACATTATGTCTAGGTTTGTATCTCTATGGTTCCTCTCACACACACCCACGTAGGTGGGGGCGTGCATGAAGAGAAGAGGTGCACGCACGGTGCACGTACTCCCGTCTCTTTCCCAACCACACCCGCGCGGGTACACGGTGGAGCTCATTTCTGTACAAAAAGCCAGCCCACGTGGTAACTTGACACGTGTAATGGTTGTCCACTAGATGGAGGGAGGATCGTCTACCACGGGTGAACAAACAAATTGTGACTTGATGCGTTATGTTAAAAAAGAGGCAAACCATGTGGGGCCTACCTTAGAAGCAAGGCTCTATACACTGGAGTACTTTTGATGTGTCCCGTCAACTCGCAGAACGAGGAGAAGCTTGCTTAGTACGCCCGCTCCCTCGCCCACTCGCGTGGTGGCTCGCTAGACGAGGTGACATTTTTACTAGTACTCCCTCTGTTTACTCCTCGTCCCTACCTTGGTTAGAGAGATTATCATATTGTTTGGAATATATGTCCTTTAGTAGATTTCAATATAAACTACTAGTACATACTCCAAACACTGATGTATATAGACGTATTTTAGAGTGTAGATTCACTCATTTTTCTTCGTATGTAGTCCATATTGAAACAGACGTAATAGTACGCACTCGCCCTCGCCCCTCGACCCTCGCCATGTGGTGTACGTGCAGCAATTCATTCGGTCTCATATAGGCAGAACGATATATACTGCCGTACCATTATTGCTCGACTTCCCGAAGAGGCGAAGAGCCAATCGCAAGGTTAATAGTTTGGAGAAGCCAAGCGCAAGGTTTATAGGAGAACGAGTAGTAGGTGTCGCGTCATTTATAAATAATTTTTTTTCTTTAGTGGCACGTACGCAATATAAATAGGTTCATATGGAGTGAAAAGGAAACCACTCCAGTATATACATAGGCAGGACGAGCCTACACGGTTGCTTGCTGGGGTTGCTCTCTTCAGTTTTCACACTCTCTCGCGCAAAACCACCGTGGCCACATCTCTAACATCCTGGCGGATCACGTCCGCCGGGGGAAGGGACGGATGCTTAGTCTAGATGCGGTCGCCGTCGCCGGCGGCGAAAACCCACTGTCGGCACGTCCCGATCAGGGGTCCCCGCCATTCTCTCTCACAAAGCCGGTGAGGTTGCCTTCGTCCATTGCTCACTGCGGCGACGTGGGTAGTTGCCTCCTCCCGCCGCCCTCCTCTAGGTTGAGCTACGTCCCGACATCCCTCAGGTACAACGCCCTTTACAGCTGGCTTGCACCACTGCTCCAGCTGCCCACATCACTCCATGTGGATATTGCTCTACTTCTTTGCCCCGCACATACCTCTACTGGCTTCTACGTACTGTATTTGTGATGAGTTTATGTCTCATCAACTAGTCCCAGTAATCTTGAATCGCACATACTGCATTGTACTATCTCGCTGATAAATTACAATACATACTATACAAGTACTTCATCCGTTCCTAAATATAAGTCTTTGTAGAGATTTCACCATGAACCACATACGGATGTATATAGATGCATTTAAGTGTAGATTCATTCATTTTGTTCCGTATGTAGTCCACCTAGTGGAATCTCTACAAAGACTTATATTTAGGAACGGAGGTAGTACTATGTAAAGAGTTAGGTGTCGCACGGTGTCCAGAAAATATGGTGATAGTGTGAGGTGTGCCATGTAATCACTGAGCCTGCGTGTTTTCACTGCTCTTGCACTCCTCCGCCGTAAGAATGAAGAAAATTGTAATCTAGTAGTAACTCCTTTCGCCGAAAGCGTGGGACATCCAGCAGTCCTACCACCTCGGTAATAATGACCAATGAGCCGTCAAATCACATAGACCCAGCAGTAAGTTGGACGGACGAAGCAACCATCACTCTTGAATCCGCTTCTCCCTTCAACGCATGCGCCAGTGAGAGGTCGCGTCCGCTCTGCCCGGGCATGAATGCGGCACTGACCGTTTCGGGCGGGAAGCGCGCGCGGGCGATGGAGGGGCTTTGGGTGGGACAGGCTGGTCAGGAGCGGGCGTGGCAGTTGTCCGTCTGTCCCTACCGGACGCCTGGAAACGAGAGGATGCTCCAAGTCTGGCGGCTAAAATCATACACTACACACCATCTCTCTGGAGGAGTAGGTGGATCTGTCGCTCTCTCTAACACACACATGCTGTTAAACACACACACACACACGCACATGCACACGCACACACAGGTTCGTAGAATAGGAAAATCGTGTGAGTGCGAAGCCACAGGAAGTGAGATACAAATGGAGTACGTACAAGAAGAGAAGAGGTGACGAATATTCCATCAAACCTGGACCGAGGAGTAGTACTCCCTCCGTCTAGGTGTTAAGTCATCCTACGGAAATCAGATATTCCCAAAATGTTTAGGCGTCGTCCATTAACTTCGCATCTCAATCCCCTCCTGGCCTCGTTGCTAGCGAGCTTTGTTACTTAGGGAGCGTTTGGATCCTTAGCAATAACAGCTTATAGCATAGCCGGGCAACGTTAGGCATTTGTAACTGTTAAAATATGTTAGCTTTTGTGGGCCAGCTAGCTTGCGTGGGTTAGAAAAACCTTGCTAGCTCAGGAGAGTCAGATCAGCTCGCTTCCGACGGCAAACTTCACATAGTAGTAACATAGACTAGTAGGCTTCCAAAAAAACATAGACTAGTAACATATGCATGTTGTACTAGTCCAAGTTACTCACCACTATGACCCGCCTAAGCAATGTAACAAAACGTTCCTTACTCTGCCTTGTTATCTCCCCCGGAAACCCAATGCTTGGAGCGCAACTACATGTTGATCAGTCAAGAAATCAAAGTCGGTTTGCATGCGAGTTAATACGTGGCCCTACATGGTAGCTAAAACGGCATCTCTTAGTTCTTTGGCTTAATTGTTGCGTTTAGAGACAGAAATCAGGGCTTTGATTGGAGGAATGACGGGTCAAGTTTCTCCTCCTCCAGTCTGCTTGCACCTTGGTCCCGCTGCACCTTCTAACGTGACTTATTACACCTAGATGGAGGGAGTCGTATGAGATACGGTGGCACACTGACTTAGGTTGAATACAAGTGCCCAAAATTGTGTGCATGTTATAATAAGGATTCACTTAAAATAGTACATGAGCGAACAGAGGCATCAATTGGGCAGTGTTCCCGAGCAGTAGCGAGATGTGTGAGGTAAGATACACCGCTGGCGCTTCTAATTTTTCTTATTAATTTGTTTGTTTCACCCTCTGACTGGTGGGACCCAACATACTACGTGGAGAGAGGTAACATACTACTGGTCACAATGGATGGATACGGAGCTATACAATCTCGTAGTGACCGTATAATCACCTCATCACGTATAAGCTACAGCCTCGGCACTTGTTTTCTAGGGTTTGCACTCTTCACACTCTCTCCAGTATATATATACACGATGGAGCCTCAGCGCTTGTAGTTGCTCTCTTCACACTCTCTCACTCTCTCCAGATCTAAACAAGACTTTGTTGGACTCTCTCTCTCCCCCTCACTGCTAGTCTGCTTGTAGTTGCTCTCTTCACACTCTCTCACCCTCTCCAGATCTAAACAAGACTTCGTTGGCCTCTATCTCTCCCCTCACTGCTGGTCAAAGAGCCGGCCGGATTTGTCCGCCGGGAAGGGATGGAGGCTTAACGATGTCGCCGTCGGCAAGGGAGGAGGGAATCCACTACCGGCGCATCTGTTCACTTTCACCCGGCGGCGGCATGGGAGGGCCTCCGACCCCTTCTTGTTCGTCGCCGTACATAGTGTGGGTCAAACGGCCTTCGATCACCCACAGAACCACACCCCAAGAACCTTAAGGTATAATTTACTTATTCCACATGCATTGCTCTAGCTGCATGTGGGCTTTTTCCGCTTCTGCACTCGAATCTAGGTGTTGGATCAAACAGGAAAGTAGTGGGGAAAGTTATATACCATGAATCTAGGACGTGGTTCAAAGAGGAAAGGAATGGGGGAAAGTAGTGGGAAAAGTTGTATAGCATGAATGTAGGATGTGGTTCAAAAAGGAAAGGGAGGAGGAAAGTAGTGGGCAAAGTTGTATCGCATGAATCTAAGACATGGTTCAAAGAGGACAGGAATGGGGGAAAGTAGTGGGGAAAGTTATATAGCATAAATCTAGGATGTGGTTCACAGAGGAAAGGAAGTGGGGAAAGTACTAGTACAGACTGGCTATCCAGCACCTACGTTGGTCGAAAAGGGAAAACAATGACAAACGCAGTACGCACATCTGTAACGAACTGGTCTTTTGTTTTGGGGGACAAGGCTGTAGAGTTTGAGAAGGACTAGATTTGCTGTGCTCACATAGGGAAAGGTGTCTAAAGATAACAAAACTAGGACCAACACAAATATGCTCCTTGGTTGTTTTTTCTTTGTTGCAATAGAATGTGCATCACCCCAGTACATCGGTAGATGCACATGGTGCTGGTGCGTCCACTGTCACGTGCAACTCTTTAGCTGTTGTTAATCTAAGGCCTTGTTTGGTGAAAAACTCCCTAGTCCCTACCTGCTTGGTTCAAGGGACTAAACATGGACTAGAGGTTATTAAATGACATGCTAAAATACCATGTTACCCCTAGTAATGAACTAATAGAGACAAGGTGCGATGCGTGGTAGGGGCAACTGTTGGAAAAAGTCCCAAAAAGACTCTCCCTCTGGGTCTTCTTTCTTTAGTCCCAAATGCCCACTTTTAGTCCCTAAAAGTCCCTCCTGTTTGGTTTAGATGGGACTGACACGGAGTTTTTTTAGTCCCTCCACCAAAATGTCCCTGTAAACAAGCACCGTCTAATAATTCCGCTGGAAAATTGATGCAATGCCACAGTTAAAAGCAAATTACATGTTGAACGAATTTTATTGTTAATATAATCTCTCTATTAATATTAATCAATGCCACCGTTTGATAAATGCTATTTTCTTGCTTTCTTTCCCATTTAAGTAAGGTATATGCTTCTTTTTGTTGGCTTCTGTGTCATCCACCGTTATTGACCACTAGTTGTTTCCTTTGCACCTCTGTGTAAACAGGGTTATCTACTTCACCTCGTTGCCATTGTGACCTTTTGTTGCACTGCACAAAACACTATTGTTTTAAGAGTGTTTTGTGCAGTTCAAACAAAATGTCACACCGACAACGTTGGTTTATTACTTGATCTTAGAGGAACTGCATAAGAGGAGATCTTACTTCCTATCCGTGTTGGCAAATTTGGTTCAGATCATCTTCTTGTGAGTTTTTTGAATTCCGTGTCATCAAAGGTCAGTACTAGCCTTCTTTCACATGATTCTGCAGTGTGCTTTCATATGTTGTGCTACTTGTACGGTAATGTTGCTTGATTTTAGTGAGCTGCACAAATGGAGACAAGACTTCCAATCCGTATGTGCACCGCAATATCCGATTGAGGTAAGATAAGGACATTTCACAACTGTTGGCCTGTATTTTGCCACTTTCATTGGAAAATTAATTTCATTGTTTAGTGCTATACTTGTGCAACCTAATTGACATGCCAAATCTTACATTGAAGGCGAAGCTTGTCTATTATTGAACCAAGTGATGAAGGGGAAGAACAAGCGGAAGAAAAACAAAAACCAACTCCTGGTGTTGTAATGAAGCACTAGAACTGTGATGACAGAAGTAATGATATAGTTTTGCATCTCAATTTATTGCTACTAGTCGTCAACCCGTGCGTCCGCACGGGCTAGCCTATTCTAGATAGCTTTATATTGGTTGAACTTATATTATTTTTGGTGCATGCAATATTTTTTGGAAACAAAATTATAACATTAGTTCTAGAATAATTTTGGATCATTGCATCTACAATATGCAACGATGAATATTGGTTACCGTGTAGCATAAATGATATATTCTTCCCAATAAATCCCCGATTACAAATTTACATAAAAGATGTTAGACAAATACTGCATTGTCTGGCAATATTTTTGGGACTGGTTGTTAGATTTGTACCCACACAATATATCGATGAACATAAAAGATAAAGCATGATAACATGCCAGTATCTACAAATATTTTCCTCTGTATAAATGCCCTGGAGACCTAAATTATTAGTTCTAGAAAGATAAATTTAAAATCTTGTACGGTTTACCGCCCTCTAAAACCCAATGGTACTAATATATCATGATATATTGTTCGCCTGCTTAAACCTTAATGGTTCCTTTAATTCAGTTAGAAAAGGATGCATGACTTTAAACTTTAATCCGAAATCTTGTTATTTGCATGTTACACTGAAAGACAAATGTCTGCATCGTTTTTATTTATTGCTTGCTATCTAAGATACACATAGTAGTTGTCTGTTGTGTAACCCGAAGATAGGATATTTTTCACTGAAAACGTTAGTATATGTATAGGTGCTGGAAATTCAAATATAGAAACAAATAGGATCACAAATAAATGCTTGCAATTTACATGCTTTTCAAATCCTGAGTTTAGAGAAATGCCAGTAAAACAAAGGAATGCATATAAAATTAATTAATTTCCATCTTCCACAATCAAGTTTTTCTAGAAAGTTCTCATCGGGCTTGTATATCACTGTAGTCCATCAGAAAATTTGTAATGCAAGTAACCAATGATTAAAAATCAAGTATCTTGCAAACATAATTAGATACACGTGGGCCAATATATCTACTGATATACTCACAGAATAATTCAATGGTACAAATTGTGATGGCTTGAAATATGTGAGTCGCATGGATTATCCTCCTTTTTCTAAGAAAAATGTGAATAACATAAAACAATTATGTAAGCATTGCTTGTGTGTGGACCTTTTGTATTTAGTGAAAGCATTGCTAAAACTTCCATAATCAAATCCTTTGAAACCTAGATCAACAGTTGCAAATAATTTGGACATCCACGTTGTGTTTCAAAAATATTGTTCACTGAATACTCTTGTTAAGTAAGGTGAGAAAGAACTAAATTTGATGGATGCATGCACTAAAACCTACTGATATAAGGCGTGTTCTCACATAAAGCATCACACCATGTAGTCCATGTAAATTATAGGAAGAGAACGAAGTAGCTAAAAGGAAGAAAAGTAAAATCAGGGAACTTGCGGCTGCTTTTTCTCCAATTATTCTTCTATTCTTTGATCCTATCTATTGCTTTCATCCAGTGTACAACATCCAAAAGTAGTCCACCCCTTTCTAGAGGAGGCATCTAGTCAGTGGCTAAGTATAATCGGTCGCGTGGCTGCTAGACTCTATGGGTTGAGTACAGAGCGTACCGGCCGAGAAGTGGATATTACTGCATGTGCATGAACTCTCCGTTGGAAAAAACTTCGGTAGCCGGCGACGTGGTGCGTCACGTGACACGAAGAGGTCATGGGCAATGGAACAGCTACCCAGCTGTCGAATGGACTCGTCGCCGTGGATCGTTAGGACAGGATTGAATCTCATGGGAAAAAGGATTTGTCGATGAACCCTAGTAGCACAAATCTCACTATTTATTAGCTTTTGTACAACGGGGTTATATATGACCAAGGAGGCAACGACTCGTGGCTAGCAGATCTTGAAATTAACACAAAACATAGATCATACGTCTAGTATTGATACTTGCTCAATTATTGCAGACCACCGGTTCCATCCTTCCAACTTTGTTGGTCCATGTCCACATGTGACTAATTGCTGCAATTCTATGCCAATTTAGTTAAATGCAAACATGCATGGCTGAAGGAAATACAACTGAACATCGTAAATGACAAAATATATACAATCTGGATGTTAGATGGTAATACATAGTGACATTAGCAACATCAAAGTTTAAAATTGTCTTGTTTTCAAGCCAAAACATCAACGTACACATGACTATCAGGACATTACTACTAAATGAAATTTACAACTGAAGTAAAAGGAAGAAGATATCCGGTATGATGTCAATTTACAACTTAGAAAAAAATAGAAGAAGATGATACCGGATGTCATGTAGGCCATATGATTCGGCCGTCAGACATCTTACCCGCCTTTGTACATAACCTCTCCTCCTTGTTGTAATGCTTAACACTGGTTGTAGGATTGTAGGACAACAGTTGGGGGGACTCCTCTGTAGGCAGACCATGAATGCATCCGTCCAATTGCTCCTCCATGCATTAATCAACTTGGAAATTGTTAGCTTAAGAAGATAACCATGATACGTAGGGTGGTCGAAATTAGAATATAATATCAAGAGGTTTAAATTTGAGTACTGGAATATGAAATTGATAAGGATCAATTCAGTCGAGCATTAAAATTTGAGGATGCATAGTCATGGTATCACACCAGACTACCCTGTCACATCAGAACAAATCAAGTGAATAATCATCGTATTAATTACTTGCTAGCAATAGACCGCCTCTTGCTGCTGCAGCCACACCCTGGCCCAATCTTATAGCTAGACTGCCTTTTCTCTTGACGCGAGAACTGGGGCGAGAAGAACGATTGGAGGAGCCTCATCTGCATGGACGTGTACTTTGATCATGGGGTTAGAGAGATCATGTAGCCGATCTTTCTTATAGAGCATGCAGATGGCGTGGCTTGCCTCTTATCTATCACAGCTTCAGGCTTTTCTCTCTCTTCATGCTGTGGTGAAATCTTCCTGTAGAGAAGCCTCTGTCTTCTGGTACTTACTGCTCAATCGTTGCAAAAACGCCATGCCCATCATAATAACATATTAACTTATCTGGATTGTAGGCTTCGACTCGTGCATCCCGAGATGGCTGCGTTGCATCGAGGATAATTAACTGGATTGCAGGCTTCGACTCACGCATCCCGGAACGGCAGCATTGCAGCGAGGATAAATTACGCAGTACTGCGAACGCATCTAAATGAACATGAGGGCGACCATGTTCTTCAGGAAGATGTATGTGTACTACTTGTTAGAATGTTGGACGGCCTCTTCTTTTGCAACAAATAATCAGCAGGTTTTCTTACAGTCTAAGTACAATACGTATGTATCCTATTTTGGATCGCTTGTATGGAGCCGTGCAAGGCGCAGACTCTTGACTGGATGCATAATCGGTTTGGGTCAGTTTGTCTCTTTTCTCGGTGCAAAATTAATAGATCAAACAGTTAATATATTTTTAATCACATGGATTAATTGAAAGGTATAGATCGAAAGATCTACACCATAATAGTTCGGTCTCACGAGATAAAAAGCTTCTATTTTTTTATTATCGTGTGAATTTTAAGGAGATCTACACCGTAATAATTTGGTCCCACCAGATTAACGGCTCCTAATTACTGATTAACGTGGGAATTTTTAGGAAGTGCCTAATTAGTATAGAGGTATAGATGGCCGGAACGATCAATTGTTTTGCCACTGATTTGATGCCACTCTTAATGTAATACGTAATTATCTCTACTTGTGCAAACAGGGATCTTCTTTGAAGTAACCATATATTTTAGTGGAACTTCACAAGAAGATGTTGGAAACATTAATCTAATCGAGGAGTATATAGTAAGCATGGCCACCACAGTAGATAGAAACAGATGATTTCGGAGAAGTACTTCATCTGTATGCTCTACACAATAAGCCTCCTGACAAAGGTTGGTACTCGCCCACTGATTTCATCCATATGATTGAGCTTTGTTATCTCTATTGGTGTTGTGCTACTGTTTAGATACTGTCATCAAAAAGTGGTATTGTCCTTGAGAAGTGCTTCATCTGTGCTGTTTTAAATATTTCCTTTCCTTTTTCGAGCAAAAAGGGATGTTAGCATTTAGTTATCATCTTGTCTTTGCACAACAGAATCATCCTCCTCTGAAGAAGAATATGGAGTACGTGAAGTGACTAGTTCCGATTATGCCAGGATGAAGAAGCCCTGTCTATCTTCTCATCGGAAGGAGAGGTTGAAGGATGGTTACATTACCCCCCACAAGACCAAACTAACTTCAGCTCAGAAGGACTGAAAAATTTCCATTTTCTTGTTGTGATGCGTGAGTACAATGTTGTTCTAGGATTCTTTCCGGTGAGTTCCATTTTTCGAAAAGTGTGCTCTACATGGACCATGTCGGTGCCTATTTAAACTGTCAATTCATAGTACAGTTTGATTTATACTAATCACTTTTTTTGTATTTGTGCACACAAGGTGCTCAGCTCGATTTCAATGGGAACTACACAAAATGTTCATGAATACATTGAATCATTCATTTCCACCACAAGAAAGGAGGTGCCAATAAGTTCAAGGTGTTGCAACATATAAGGGCGAAATCATACAAGCTACGCGCGAATTTGGTTGATTTTGGTGGAACTGCACAAAAAGAACAGCTGGTTTATTTAGCATGAGGTGCCATGTAAATGTCCAAACTGATGGCAAACCCTGCCCATTCCATAATCGTAGGCATTTGATATTTTGGAATGCGAAAACCTTGTCAAATTTTGCTCATTGATTTTAGCAAGAAGACATGCGTTTAATATTTTCGAATGGTACACCCTTTGCTGTCAGCAGCGTCGATCCATTTTTTCTTTATTCTTTAGTTGTGAAGTAAATATTGGCTCTGGCATGTGAATCGCTGAGATGCATAATCATCGATTGTTTTGAATGTTCTCTATGAATTGCCAGGCCTGTGTTTTTGATTGCAATGTACAGGAACGCTAAAAAGCTGCTCAAACTCTTTGTACTCCTTCTGTTCCTTTTTACTTCGCACATTGTGAAAGTGCATACTTTTTTCTATAAGATTGGTAAAAGTAGAGATACTTTGACTAAAGACAAAACTTGTATGCAGACTAGAAAGGACCAGAGGGAGTACATGTGAAACTGCTGTAAACGAGGTGATCACCCTGGGAATAATGCTAGTACGTATTGTTTTGCATGTTCATCCAATGCCAGTGATACAAGAATTCGAACTAATCGAAATAAATTCATTCATACACGGTCGGATTTCATATAAACATGCCGGATTTCATTACATTTCATACATTCTTCAACTAAAAAGGGGTGCACTGGAGGTATAATTAATTAACCGAAGCTACCCACCTATGTCCTGCTGAGCCGAACAAAAGCTTCAGTGACTTAACTGCAGGTGCAGTCGAGTAACTGACATGTGGCCCAGATGCCTGTTGGGCCCACGTGTCAGTCAGCCAACTGCACCAGCAGTTAAGTAGAAGCAGCGTCCTTCTCCAACATAACTCTTCGACTCCACGTCACCGCCAAGAAGCTAACCGGCCGTCAGTGGTCAACCCGCCTAGCTTGGCTTCAACCGAGGGTAGTAGCGGTGGCCTTACTTGGACCCGAGCAGCGGCGACCTACCGTGTTCTACTCTTCCTCGTTTTCTGTGTGGCACGGCCTCGCTGGCAGCGGGGCGGGGCCTTGACGGAGCCGGCGATGTCCTATGTCTCGTTGCCGGCGGGCGGTGCCTCGGCGGAGCGGGGGAAATCCTTCCCCCTCGTTGCCGGCAGGGTGGGGCCTTGGCGGAGCCGGCAGTGTCCTTTGCCTCATTGTTGGCGCCGCGGGGCCTCGTCGACGCCAGCGGAGCGGGGACTCATCGGAGCTGGCATTGTCCTCTACCTCGTCCTCGGTCTCGCCAAACAGCGCCTTGCCCGCTTCATCGCCCTCTTTGTAGGCGGCCGCAGCCTCCGCCACCCGCATGCGGTACCGTGATACGTCTCCAACGTATCTATAATTTTTTATTGTTCCATGCTACATTATATTCTATTTTGGATATTATTGGGCATTATTATACACTTTTATATTATTTTTCGGACTAACCTATTAACCGGAGGCCCAGCCCAGAATTGCTATTTTTTGCCTATTTCAGAGTTTCGCAGAAAAAGAATATCAAACGGAGTCCAAACAGAATGAAACCTTCGAGAACGTGATTTTTGGAACGAACGTGATCTGGAGGACTTAGACCCTACGTCAAGACATCAACCAGGAGGCCACGAGGTAGGGGGGCGCGCCTACCCCCCTAGGCATGTCCTCCATCCTCGTGGGTCCCCTGTTGCTCCACCGACGTACTCCTTCATCCTATATATACCTACATACCCCCAAACTACCAGATACGGAGCCAAAACCCTAATTCCACCGCCGTAACTTTCTGTATCCATGAGATCCCATCTTGGGGCCTTTTCCGGAGCTCCGCTGGAGGGGGCATCGATCACGAAGGGCTTCTACATCAACACCATAGCCCCTCCGATGAAGTGTGAGTAGTTTACCTCAGACCTACGGGTCCATAATTATTAGCTAGATGGCTTCTTCTCTCTTTTTGGATCTCAATACAAAGTTCTCCCCCTCTCTTGTGGAGATCTATTTGATGTAATCTTCTTTTGCGGTGTGTTTGTTGAGATCGATGAATTGTGGGTTGATGATCAAGTTTATCTATGAACAATATTTGAATCTTCTTTGAATTCTTTTATGTATGATTGGTTATCTTTGCAAGTGTCTTCGAATTATCAGTTTGGTTTGGCCTACTAGATTGATCTTTTCTTGCAATGGGATAAGTGCTTAGCTTTGGGTTCAATCTTGCGGTGTCCTTTCCCAGTGACAGTAGGGGCAGCAAGGCACGTATTGTATTGTTGCCATCGAGGATAACAAGATGGGGTTTATATCATATTGCATGAGTTTATCCCTCTACATCATGTCATCTTGCTTAAAGTGTTACTCTGTTCTTATGAACTTAATACTCTAGATGCATGCTGGATAACTGTCGATGTGTGGAGTAATAGTAGTAGATGCAGGCAGGAGTCGGTCTACTTGTCTCGGACGTGATGCCTATATACATGATCATACCTAGATATTCTCATAACTATGCTCAATTCTGTCAATTTCTCAACAGTAATTTGTTTACCCACCGTGAATACTTATGCTCTTGAGAGAAGCCACTAGTGAAACCTATGGCCCCGGGTCTATTTTCCATCATATTAATCTTCCAACACTTAGTTATTTTTATTGCCTTTTATTTTACTTTGCATCTTTATCATAAAAAATACCAAAAATATTATCTTATCATATCTATCAGATCTCACTCTCGTAAGTGACTGTGTAGGGATTGACAACCCCTTATCGCGTTGGTTGTGAGGATTTATTTGTTTGTGTAGGTGCAAGGGACTCGTGCGTGGCCTCCTACTGGATTGATACCTTGGTTCTCAAATACTGAGGGAAATACTTACGCTGCTTTGCTGCATCACCCTTTCCTCTTCAAGGGAAAACCAACGCAAGTGCTCAAGAGGTAGCAAGAAGGATTTCTAGCGGCGTTGCCGGGGAGGTCTACGCAAAAGTCAACACACCGAGTACCCATCACAAACCCTTATCTCCCGCATTACATTATTTTCCATTTGCCTCTGTTTTTCCTCTCCCCCACTTCACCCTTGCCGTTTTATTCGCCCTCTCTTTTCCGTTTGCCTCTTTTTCCCGTCTCTCGTTTGCTCGTGTGTTGGATTGCTTGCTTGTCACGATGGCTCAAGATAATACTAAATTGTGTGACTTTACTAATACCAACAAAAATGATTTCCTTAGCACTCCGATTGCTCCTCTTACCGATACTGAATCTTGTGAAATCAATACTGCTTTATTGAATCTTGTCATGAAAGATCAATTCGCCGACCTTCCTAGTGAAGATGCCTCTACCCATCTAAATGCTTCGTTGATTTATGTGATATGAAAAAGAAGAAAGATGTGGATAATGATATTGTTAAATTGAAGCTATTCCCTTTTTCCCTTAGAGATCGTGCTAAAGCTTGGTTTTCGTCTTTGCCTAAAAATAGTATTGATTCGTGGAATAAGTGCAAGGATGCTTTTATCTCTAAGTATTTTCCTCCCGCTAAGATCATCTCTCTTAGAAATGATATTATGAATTTTAAGCAACTTGATCATGAACATGTTGCACAAGCTTGGGAGAGGATGAAATTAATGATATGCAATTGCCCTACGCATGGTTTGAATTTGTGGATGATTATACAAAAAAATTATGCCGGATTGAATTTTGCTTCTAGAAATCTTTTAGATTCGGCCACGGGAGGCACTTTTATGGAAATCACATTAGGAGAAGCTACTAAACTCCTAGATAATATTATGGTTAATTATTCTCAATGGCACACTGAAAGATCTACTAATAAGAAAGTGCATGCGATAGAAGAAATTAATGTTTTGACTGGAAAGATGGATGAACTTATGAAATTATTTGCTAATAAAAGTGTTTCTTCTGATCCTAATGATATGCCTTTGTCTACTTTGATTGATAATAATAATGAGTCTATGGATGTGAATTTTGTTGGTAGGAATAATTTTGGTAACAACGCGTATAGAGAAAACTTTAATCCTAGGCCGTATCCTAGTAATTCCTCTAATAATTATGGCAATTCCTACAACAATTCTTATGGAAATTATAATAAGATGCCCTCTGATTTTGAATCTAATTAAAGAATTTATTACTTCGCAAAAGAATTTCAATGCTTTGATTGAAGAAAAATTGCTTAAGATTGATGAGTTGGCTAGGAACGTTGATAGAATTGCTCTTGATGTTGATTCTTTGAAACTTAGATATAATGCACCTAAGCATGATATCAATGAGTCTCTCAAAGCCATGAGAATTTCCATTGATGAGTGCAAAGAAAGAACCGCTAGGATGCGTGCTAAGAAAGATTGCTTTATAAAGCGTGTTCTTCTAGTTTCCATGAAAATAAAGATGAAGATCTAAAAGTTATTGATGTGTCCCCTATTAAATCTTTGTTTTGCAATATGAATCTTGATAATGATGGGACTGAATATGATCCACCTTTACCTAGAAGGCGTTCCAAAAATTTAGAGTCTTTAGATCTTGATGCTAAAATTGTTAAAAGTGGGATTGAAGAAGTCAAAACTTTAAATATTAATGAACCCACTATTTTGGATTTCAAGGAATTTAATTATGATAATTGCTCTTTGATAGATTGTATTTCCTTGTTGCAATCCGTCCTAAATTCTCCTCATGCTTATAGTCACAATAAAGCTTTTACTAAACATATCGTTGATGCTTTGATGCAATCTTATGAAGAAAAACTTGAGTTGGAAGTTTCTATCCCTAAAAAACTTTATGATGAGTGGGAACCTACTATTAAAATTAAAAATAAAGATCATGAATGCTATGCTTTGTGTGATTTGGGTGCTAGTGTTTCCACGATTCCAAAGGCTTTGTGTGATTTGCTAGGTTTCCGTGATTTTGATGATTGCTCTTTAAAATTGCACCTTGCGGATTCCACTATTAAGAAACCTATGGGAAGAATTAATGATGTTATTATTGTTGCAAATAGGACTTATGTGCCCGTAGATTTTATTGTTCTTGACATAGATTGCAATCCTTCATGTCCTATTATTCTAGGTAGACCTTTCCTTCGAACGATCGGTGCAATTATTGATATGAAGGAAGGAAATATTAGATTCCAATTTCCATTAAGGAAAGGCATGGAACACTTTCCTAGAAAGAAAATAAAATTACCATATGAATCTATTATGAGAGCCACTTACGGATTGCCTACTAAAGATGGCAATACCGAAGATTGAGAATAATAATGAATCTATGGATGTGAATTTTGTTCGTAGGAATAATTTTGGTAACAACGCATATAGAGGTTGGATGAATAGGACCCCGTGGTAGTAGGCGGTTGCCGCTGCCTGAACAGGACCACAAGGAGGCCACCACACCCCAGCCAGCTGGGGTTGGATGAATAGTAGCCGATGGATGAACAGTAGCTGGTGGAGGCTGGAGAAAGTCGATGGTGGATGAACAGTAACCCGTGGAGGCTGGAGCGAGGCAGTAGACGGTGGATGAATAGTAGCCCGTGGAGTCCTGTTTTGCGGCAGGCCACACCCCTTCCGATGAGCAGGACCCGGTTCGACAGTAACCGCTCGAACAGAAGTCCGTTTCCTCCGTTTTGCAATATGCCAGACCCCTCCCGATGAACATGATCCCATTTCGACCGTACGCGGTTGAATAGAAGGCCGTTTTCCCTGTTCCGTGGTATGTCAGACCTTGTTTTGGCTACTCCGTCCAAGCCGGTTGGCTCCCAATGAACACGATGCATTTCGTTCCCTCCCGATGAACAAGAATTAGTTTCTCCATTCCGACCCAGCAGGCTGGCTGCCGATGAACAGGACGCCATCGCTGTACGCGTTTGAGACCCCGCTCATATGTACGTACGTAGCCGTATTAACTTTCTTGCAGCGTGGCTGTACGTACATCTACATGATTTATACAGAACAACCTCAACTGCTACGTCACACGTGCCACTCTTTGCTCGGCCACGGTTCATCCTTGCAGAGAGACTGATCGACTAGTATGTACGTACACGTTCGCGACCAGAGAGACAACCCTATGTATGGTTCGACCGGGTGGGTCCCAGCTATCAGGGAGGATAAGGAGGCACTTCCTTGCGTGCGAAGATATAGCCGATGGGTCCTAGCTGTCAGGGAGAGGACTCATTTTTTTGTCCGTAATAAGGACGCACTTCCTTGCGTGCGAAGATCTAGTTGGTGGGTCCTAGCTGTAAGGGGGAGAAAACATTATTTTTCAGGGTAAAAAGATGCAGTTGCATGCTGTCGGCATTCTGGGAATGGGGGTCCCCAGACTTGCCTGCCTATGGCCCGCGGCGTGGCTCAAAGGGGGGCCCAGCGCGGCCCATCTTCACCAACACAAACCCAAGACCCTCGCGAGGGGCCAAGCCTCGCGGGGCAGACGACGCGGAGCTTCCTCAGGCATGGCCTCGTCAGGCTGGCTCACGAGGAGGCGGAGAGATCAAGGCGGGGTATCTCACGAGGTGCCCGTGATGCAAGCCATGACGACCGGGGGCGCCAGGCGGGTGCCAGCCCGCGCAGCATCCTCCCTTCCTCTTTGGTGCAAAGGGGGCAAGCGTAGCCGCGGAGTACCGAGGCATCAGGCAAAGGTTTCCATTTCGGTGCAACGAGACCAAGACCAGGAGGACTACGAGATGGAGGTCACCGTGGAGCCCAAGACGGCGTCATCACCAGAGCTTTGCGCAGGCGAAGACCACTTTTGTCAGGATAGTTGATACTAGCTGTCCCCCTTCAAATTAGCCCGCCATTGTTGGCTCCCTTCCCGCTCGATATTTGGGAAGAGGACCAGGGCCTCTATAAATAGGACCAGCCACCCACAGAGCCAAAAGGAGGCTGAAGGCCGGGGAAAAAGAGCTGGCCAGAGAGTTGGAAAGATAGAGAAGATCAGGTAGAGAGAGAGAGGGGTGACTGAGCTCCTCCCAGCAGTTCATCGCCCCAGCCAAGAGCAGACCCTCGCGAGGCTGTTCTTCCTTGTATTGTTCATCATCATCAGCCCAAGAGGCAATCCACCACACCACACACTGGAGTAGGGTATTACACCACAACGGTGGCCCAAACCAGTATAAACCCTGTGTCTCTTGTGTTGTTCTTTCCTTAGTTTAGATCCTAGTAAGGCGGAGGAGTGCAGATAGGTAGGAGGCGAAATCTCCGCGGGCACCCCAGTGTTCGAACCTCAAGGGTCTGCTGGAACCCGAAATCCGACATTTGGCGCGCCAGGTAGGGGTGCGCCGGAATCCACCTTCTACCGCTTCGCGCCCCGTCGCGTCGTCATCACCATGTCCGGCGACCAGGCGGGCAACCTAGATCCGTGGGCGGCGTGGCCCGCCCGCGCAGAGCCGCTTGCCTCGGGCGACCCCGTGCCCCAGGCAGCTCGCGCTCCGCAGGGCGCTGCGGGCCGCGGGCGATGCGGACAGGCTCCGACAGCTCTCACACCGCGGCAGGCGCGGTCGGCAGCAAGGGCCTCCAATCACGCCGCGACCACGACACCGTTCACCCACAGGGAGCAGGTGAACTCGAGGGCCGCGCTCACAGTGGCCCGAGAGTTGCTGCAGTGCAGGCTGCTGGAGGGCGGCCACGACGTGCTGCTAGAGCGAGTGGCAGAGCTCCTGGGCTTCGCCGCCTCGGGGGCTCACCCCTTCTCCACCCAGCTCCCATCTCAGGCCCAGGGCGGCCCGCGCGGGGGCTCTGCGCGCGCTCGTGGGCTCCAAGGCTACTCCAACACCAGCGAAGCTGTCAGCGCCGGACCGGCGGCGGCGCTGCCCCCGCTCCCAGTCCGTGAAGAAGGACTCGACACGACCCGCGACCCCAGTGGACAGCCGCGCTGCCACCCCACGGTGGGCGCGTCAGGCAGGACCGCGTGGCATGCGGGGCATTACGGCGTGGCATTCGGGATGACGGCGCCGGAGGAATACGTGCCCCTCATGGTGGACCGAGGACACCCACACGAGAGCGGACAAGGGTCGCTCCTCAGCCCAAGCTGGGGGGACGAGGCGCCAGAAGCCGAGCCTTTCCGGGAGCCCCGGGACGGTCCCACTGGCCACGATGGCGCCAACGATTATCGGGTACCGCTAATTTTTCAGGAGCAGGCATACGCTAACCATGGATCACAGGAGGTGCAGGTCGCCACAGCGAGCAGCTGCCCCGCTCCCACAGTCTCCTGCCCCTCGGGAGGAGGGCGCAGGGGGCTGCAGGAGAGGGGCCGGGATCCGACATCACCACCGCGGCGTTCGGAGCAAGGTGCTCTCAGGAGGTAGGCCCTCCGCTGGGGAGGTGCCTCAGGGCCTGCCCCCGGCGGAGGACCCGTGGTTGTCGGGGGAACCGCTGGCGACCGCTCTACCCCATCGGCGGCGTCCTGGTTTCCGGTCGTCGTCGATGGCACTAGAGTATGGCGCAAGGCGGGGCCCTCATCTGGCGATATGAAGCAAGGCCAGTACCTGTGAAGAAGGCCCAGTGCCTGTGAAGCTCGCCGCCCCGTGACACTCTCACGTAACAATGAGTGGGGTTGTACACGCCCCGGAGTCTCAGGGGTGCCGGCGTCAGGCCCTGGGGCTCCCTCCCACGCCCAGTGGCAGCACTTAGCTCCGCGCTGGTGAGAAGACGTCCAAGACTAGACTAGGTGCCGGACGCGGCCTTTTGTTTGCTTTCCTCGCTTTTCCCTTTGGTTGCCGTTTTCCCCCCGCTGAATTCAAGTTGGATTCAAATTTGAGATTTGCGTGTGTTCGGGGAAGGGGTGCTTAGTCTCGTTCGAGCAATTTCTCGCGTTTTGGTTACCGCATCGCCTCAGCTTCCTCCCCTCGCGAGCCCCTCGCGAGCCAGGTCAGGCCAAGCTTGCGCGCAGCCCAGACTGTCGCCGACGTGACCTCTCAGGAGGAGGTTTAACTGCAGATCCTACGAACCCAATCAGGGAACACTCGAAACACCACAACTCCCTGCGGGCTTCCTTAGGGCCAGCACGGGACAAAGGTAAACTAGCCGACCAGCGCGTCGCTTGGGCCAACCACTTGGCGCGGGCGCATGGGCAATGTAGCGTCTACTAATACGATGAACACAAGTTTTACACAAGGGGCTCCCCCTCCAAAATGCTCTCACTGCAATCAGGCCAAAACCTGAGTTCTATTCATGTAGGGTAAGGAAGTATGAGCGATGCACAATCAGTCAGATGAATCCCCCAATGCGTTCTCAAGAGCACCACCCGAGCCATTGCTGGCGTCGCCGAACTCGCCATCGCTGTCCACGTCGCCGGCGGCGGCGTCAGGGCCGTTCACCACGCTGCCCTCGTCGGCCGCCACGGCCGCATCGTCGTTGTCTGAAGCGAAGGCCCTGATGAGAGCATCCACATTGTCCTCCACCCAGTGCGCCAGGTCACCTCGGACGGCCTGGGGGACTGGGGCGATGGCGGCGTCAAAATCAAAGTGGGGATCCATGTTCTGGAGGTGGCTGAAGACGCGATAAAAGGCGCGCCCAAGCAGGCCGCGGCTCCTCTCCTCCACCAACCTGTCAGCCCTGACCGACCGCACCTCCAGCTGCGTCACCACGTCAGTGAAGAACTGAAGATTACCAGCATAGTTAACTGCGTGCGGCTCGCCAACAGCCGCCTCGCAGATGTTGCCCAAGGCTGCATTGGCTCTCTCCCGGAGCGTGGCAAGCATGGGGCCGTGCTCATGCTCCAGGATCCGCCGCTGACGGATCTCGTCCGCGTTCTGGCCCGCGACGACATCAGCCTCCTCCACCCGCTGGTGGAGAAGGAGCACCTCGGCCTGGGAAGCGGTTAACTCACCTTGCGCCACCTCAAGAGCGGCCTGGAAAGCGTCGGCCTGCCGCGTCGCCTCCTCCAGCTTGGCCCTCAAGGCAGCAGTTCTGCCTTCAGCTTCGGCCCGGATCAACCCCAGCTTCTCGTCGAACTCGTGCTCGAGGTTCAAATGCGCCATCGCCGCTCGACGTCCGACCTCCTCCAGGACGCGGGCTTCTCGTGCGGCAACATGATCCTCCGCCTGCGTCACCCAGCGCTCCCTCGTCTCCAGACGCTCGTACTCACGGGTGCGTTTGGCGGCTTCCAGCGTCAGCGCCTCCTCGCGCTTCTGGAGCTCTGCTGAGTCGCCGGAGGCCACCTTCATCGACGCGAGAGCTGCCTCGCGTAGCTCCGCCTGCTCCTCTAGTGAGTGGCACCAGGCCAGGAGTTCCCGAGCCTGCTCCTCCGTCGCCGTTCGCCGCCGGTCAGCTTCCCGAGCCTCCTCAGCGGCCCAAGATCGGGCCTCCCGAGAGGCCACCAGCGACGCCTTGGCCTCTACGTCGTCAAGATCGCGCTGACGGCGCACAAGGGCAATGGCGTCCTCCAGCTCGCACCTCTCTGTAGCCAGGCGCAGGCCCTCGGCCTCAAGGCGCGCGTCTTCATCGGCAAGCTCCTCTCCAAGCAGGCTTACCGCGTCAGCCGCCCTTCGAAGGAATCCTTGGCGGAGAGCGCGACGCTCCCGAGCACGCTCGAGCACGTCCTCCACACCATCATCTGCCCCAAGCAAGCGCCGGGGCCGCGAGTCAGCACTCCCCCTTCGGGCTGGGGGCTGGCACCCTCGCGACGGCCGGGCACGGCCGAGCAACGCGGCGTAGCAGGAACTCCTTCACCACCTTGGGAGCTGTCGCGCCAAGCGACCTCAAGAACGTGAAGCGGTGCCAGACGAAGACGACCGGGGGCTCTCAAGCGTCTCCTGGCCCCAGCCCGAATTAGGGACAGCAGGCGAAGTTGGCTCCGACAGTAGGGGGCTGGGCACCCCAGCATCCACATACAGCCACCGCTCGTGGAACCCAGCCACGGGCGGAGGGAGCTTGAAGTCAATCCCAAAGGCCGCCGTCTCAGGCGCGGCGACGAAGCTCACACACGCCCAGCGTTGGGTAGGGTCAACAAGGCGCAGCGAGAAGAAGTGGTGCAGCAAGGCAACCGAAGGAAGGATGCCCATCATAGCCTCGCAAACAAAGGCGAAGACCGAAAGGAGAGCGATGGATTCAGGACCCAGATGCATCATGTGGATCTGATAATGGGAGAGCACGGCATTGAAGAAATCAGAAAAGGGAGGAACCAGACCCTCCCACAGGGCGTCGGCAAAATACGGGACCTCGGTGGCTATCCTGCCGATGGAGAAGTGGGACGCGGGCCAAGCCGTTGTCCTCCCGCATTCATTGAAGATGGTGGCCACAGCCAAGCTGACCTTGCCCAAGCCCTCAGCGGGGGCCGCCAACGGCGGCGGGCAAGGAGGAGACACGGGTTTCTCCCCTCTTCCCTTCTTCGTCGGAGCCATGGCAATGGGAAGGGGGGGGAAGGTTCAAGATTGAATTGGAAACAGAAACCAGAGTTCGAGCGGAGGAAGCACAGAGGGTGCTCGAGCAACCAAACAGGGGAATGGCTGTGTACGACTACGGGTCCGCCCAGCATGGCGCAAAATAAGGAGGGCGTGGGGGAACAGTGCCGCCCACGTCCAATCAACCACCACGCGGCTCCCAAGGCCGCAGGCTGTTAGGGCCCGCGGCGCTTCGCTCTTGCCCTTCCGCCTCCCACCACGGCCAAGTCCGGGCACGCCTTGGGCCCGGGGGCTACTGTCGGCGTTTTGGGAACGGGGGTCCCCAGACTTGCCTACCTGCGGCCCGCGGCGTGGCTCAAAGGGGGGCCCAGCGCGGCCCATCTTCACCAACACAAACCCAAGACCCTCGCGAGGGGCCAAGCCTCGCGGGGCGGACGACGCGGAGCTTCCTCAAGCGTGGCCTCGTCAGGCTGGCTCACAAGGAGGTGGAGAGATCAAGGCGGGGTATCTCACGAGGTGCCCGTGACGCAAGCCATGATGACCGGGGGCGCCAGGCGGGTGCCAGCTCGCGCAGCGTCCTCCCTTCCTCTTTGGTGCAAAGGGGGCAAGCGCAGCCGCGGAGTAATGAGGCATCAGGCAAAGGTTGCCATTTCGGTGCAACGAGACCAAGACCAGGAGGACTACGAGACGGAGGTCACCGTGGATCCCAAGACAGCGTCATCACCAGAGCTTTGCACAGGCGAAGACCACTTTTGTCAGGATAGTTGATACTAGCTGTCCCCCTTCAAATTAGCCCGCCATTGTTGGCTCCCTTCCCGCTCGATATTTGGGAAGAGGACCAGGGCCTCTATAAATAGAACCAGCCACCCATAGAGCCAAAAGGAGGCTGAAGGCCGGGGAAAAAGAGCTGGCCAGAGAGTTGGAAAGATAGAGAAGATCAGGTAGAGAGAGAGAGGGGTGACTGAGCTCCTCCCAGCAGTTCATCGCCCCAGCCAAGAGCAGACCCTCGCGAGGCTGTTCTTCCTTGTATTGTTCATCATCATTAGCCCAAAAGGCAATCCACCACACCACACACTGGAGTAGGGTATTACACCACAACGGTGGCCCGAACCAGTATAAACCCTGTGTCTGTTGTAGGGTAAGGAAGTATGAGCGATGCACAATCAGTCGGATGAATCCCCCAATGCGTTCTCAAGAGCACCACCCGAGCCGTTGTTGGCGTCGCTGAACTCGCCATCGCTGTCCACGTCGCCGCCGGCGGCGTCAGGGCCGTTCACCACGCCGCCCTCGTCGGCCGCCACGGCCGCGTCGTCATTGTCTGAAGCGAAGGCCCTGATGAGAGCATCCACATTGTCCTCCACCCAGTGCGCCAGGTCGCCTCGGACGGCCTGGGGGACTGGGGCGATGGCGGCGTCAAAATCAAAGTGGGGATCCATGTTCTGGAGGTGGCTGAAGACGCGATAAAAGGCGCGCCCAAGCAGGCCGTGGCTCCTCTCCTCCACCAACCTGTCAGCCCTGACCGACCGCGCCTCCAGCTGCGTCACCATGTCAGTGAAGAACTGAAGATTGCCAGCATAGTTGACTGCGTGCGGCTCGCCAACAGCCGCCTCGCAGATGTTGCCCAAGGCTGGGTTGGCTCTCTCCCGGAGCATGGCAAGCATGGGGCCGTGCTCATGCTCCAGGATCCGCCGCTGACGAATCTCGTCCGCGTTCTGGCCCGCGACGACATCAGCCTCCTCCACCCGCTGGTGGAGAAGGAGCACCTCGGCCTGGGAAGCGGTTAACTCACCTTGCGCCACCTCAAGAGCGGCCCGGAAAGCGTCGGCCCGCCGCGTCGCCTCCTCCAGCTTGGCCCTCAAGGCAGCAGTTCTGCCTTCAGCTTTGGCCCAGATCAACCCCAGCTTCTCGTCGAACTCGTGCTCGAGGTTCAAATGCGCCATCACCGCTCGACGTCCGACCTCCTCCAGGATGCGGGCTTCCCGTGCGGCAACATGATCCTCCGCCTGCGTCACCCAGCGCTCCCTCGTCTCCAGACGCTCATACTCACGGGTGCGTTCGGCGGCTTCCAGCGTCAGCGCCTCCTCGTGCTTCTGGAGCTCTGCTGAGTCGCCGAAGGCCACCTTCATCGACGCGAGAGCTGCCTCGCGCAGCTCCGCCTGCTCCTCTAGTGAGTGGCACCAGGCCAGGAGCTCCCGAGCCTGCTCCTCCGCCGCCGTTCGCCGCCGGTCAGCTTCCCGAGCCTCCTCAGCGGCCCAAGATCGGGCCTCCCGAGAGGCCACCAGCGACGCCTTGGCCTCTGCGTCGTCAAGATCGCGCTGACGGCGCACAAGGGCGATGGCGTCCTCCAGCTCGCACCTCTCTGCAGCCAGGCGCAGGCCCTCGGCCTCAAGGCGCGCGTCTTCATCGGCAAGCTCCTCTCCAAGCAGGCTTACCGCGTCAGCCGCCCTTCGAAGGAATCCTTGGCGGTGAGCGCGACGCTCCCGAGCACGCTCGAGCACGTCCTCCACACCATCATCTGCCTCAAGCAAGCGCCGGGGCCGCGAGTCAGCACTCCCCCTCCGGGCTGGGGGCTGGCACCCTCGCGACGGCCGGGCACGGCCGAGCAACGCGGCGTAGCAGGAACTCCTTCACCACCTTGGGCGCTGTCGCGCCAAGCGACCTCAAGAACATGAAGCGGTGCCAGACGAAGACGACCGGGGGCTCTCAAGCGTCTCCTGGCCCAGCCCGAATTAGGGACAGCAGGCGAAGTTGGCTCCGACAGCAGGGGGCTGGGCACCCCAGCATCCACATACAGCCACCGCTCGCGGAACCCAGCCACGGGCGGAGGGAGCTTGAAGTCAATCCCAAAGGCCGCCATCTCAGGCGCGGCGACGAAGCTCACACACGCCTAGCGTTGGGTAGGGTCAACAAGGCGCAGCGAGAAGAAGTGGCGCAGAAAGGCAACCGAAGGAAGGATGCCCATCATAGCCTCGCAAACAAAGGCGAAGACCAAAAGGAGAGCGATGGCAGGACCCAGATGCATCATGTGGATCTGATAATGGGAGAGCATGGCATTGAAAAAATCAGAAAAGGGAGGAACCAGACCCGCCCACAGGGCGTCGGCAAAATACGGGACCTCGGTGGCTAGCCTGCCGATGGAGAAGTGGGACGCAGGCCAAGCCGTCGTCCTCCCGCATTCATTGAAGATGGTGGCCAGAGCCAAGCTGACCTTGCCCAAGCCCTCAGCGGGGGCCACCAACGGCGGCGGGCAAGGCGGAGACATGGGTTTCTCCCCTCTTCCCTTCTTCATCGGAGCCATGGCGATGGGAAGGGGGGCAAGGTTCAAGATAGAATTGGAAACAGAAACCAGAGTTCGAGCGGAGGAAGGACAGAGGGCGCTCGAGTAACCAAACAGGGGAACGGCTGTGTATGACTACGGGTCCGCCCAGCATGGCGCAAAATAAGGAGGGCGTGGGGGAACAGTGCCGCCCACGTCCAATCAACCACCACGCGGCTCCCAAGGCCGCGGGCTGTTAGGGCCCGCGGCGCTTCACTCTTGCCCTTCCGCCTCCCAGCACGGCCAAGTCCGGGCGCGCCTTGGGCCCGGGGGCTACTGTCGGCGTTCTGGGAACGGGGGTCCCCAGACTTGCCTGCCTGCGGCCCACGGCGTGGCTCAAAGGGGGGTCTAGCGCGGCCCATCTTCACCAACACAAACCCAAGACCCTCACGAGGGGCCAAGCCTCGCGGGGCGGACGACGCGGAGCTTCCTCAGGCGTGGCCTCGTCAGGCTGGCTCACGAGGAGGCGGAGAGATCAAGGCGGGGTATCTCACGAGGTGCCCGTGACGCAAGCCATGACGACCGGGGGCGCCAGGCGGGTGCCAGCCCGCGCAACGTCCTCCCTTCCTCTTTGGTGCAAAGGGGGCAAGCGCAGCCATGGAGTACCGAGGCATCAGGCAAAGGTTGCCATTTCGGTGCAACGAGACCAAGACCAGGAGGACTACGAGACGGAGATCACCGTGGAGCCCAAGACGGCGTCATCATCAGAGCTTTGCGCAGGCGAAGACACTTTTGTCAGGATAGTTGATACTAGCTGTCCCCCTTCAAATTAGCCCGCCATTGTTGGCTCCCTTCCCGCTCGATATTTGGGAAGAGGACCAGGGCCTCTATAAATAGGACCAGCCACCCACAGAGCCAAAAGGAGGCTGAAGGCCGGGGAAAAAGAGCTGGCCAGAGAGTTGGAAAGATAGAGAAGATCAGGTAGAGAGAGAGAGAGAGGGGTGACTGAGATCCTCCGAGCAGTTCATCGCCCCAGCCAAGAGCAGACCCTCGCGAGGCTGTTCTTCCTTGTATTGTTCATCATCATCAGCCCAAGAGGCAATCCACCACACCACACACAGTAGGGTATTACACCACAACGGTGGCCCAAACCAGTATAAACCCTGTGTCTCTTGTGTTGTTCTTTCCTTAGTTTAGATCCTAGTAAGGCGGAGGAGTGCAGGTAGGTAGGAGGCGAAATCTCCGCGCGCACCCCAGTGTTCGAACCTCAAGGGTCTGCCGGAACCCGAAATCCGACACATGCATGTGTCCATGGGCGTGGTGCGCCCCACTGCCAGCCCCTCCACGTACAGTCATCTTCCGATGACTCTCGTTTGTTGACCACATTGACCACACTGTGTCGAGTGCACCAAGGCCGATGGATGACAGCGAGGCCCTAGACTATAACGGCCTGGAGATGGGGAAGACGCGGCAGTGGGGTAGCAGTTGAAGAGGAGTTGGAAACTTGACTGGTTCGGGTGCACTGCAGCACTGCCACCCATGGGAGACAGGAGCAAGATCCGAGGTTGAAGAAGTAGCACGGTTGTTGAATTAATATCCAACGGTTCAGTAGCTGGAATCATTTGTTGATTAAGTTGACAAAGCCCTGCATACGCGTTAGCTTAGTAGGACCACAAGTCAGCCACCAAATTTTCCGCGTCCCTCATATGCAAATGGTGGGGAGGGCAAGTCCCCTTAATTCTAATTTTGCATTCATTCATTGTTAACTTTTTCTGCGAATAAACATTGTTAAGTATTTAAATATCCATCAATAAAGTCATTCTTTATTAGAGTTGAAGTGTTATGCAATACACATTTTCCACAATCATTCATGTATGTAGATGTGATGGGCCTTCCATACAAACTAATAGGTAGTGTGCGGCGGCACGCGGCGCCTCATTGGCTTGTTTGAGATTGAAACAATGTGGGCTAGTTTGAGAGTTTCCGGTTTTATATTTTTGAGTATCCAATGCACATTTCATGTGTTTGTGTTTTCTACATGAAGAGTGTGTTAATTAATTATTTTATAGAATCTATACATGCAGCAAACATGGATAACAGAAAATTAAGACAACACACAATAGAGAAGAAAAAGGTCCATGTGTAGTTAGGAAATCATGAGATAGCTACTTGAAGCAAACACACATAAGGGGAGGGAGAGATGGGGAAAAAGAACACAACACCAAGGAAAGCCAGTGGCAAGTGTAGGGTTTAGAACATTGAGACCGAATGAGAGCTGAAATACTCATGTTGACTGCCTTTGCTAATATATGTCGTGTATTTGACCCAGGTTTAATTTTGTTTGTGTTCGGTACTGACACATGTTCAAGGAAGTAATGGAGGTATTTAAAATGCTACTAAATAAATTGCCCTGAGAGTTCGGGCGCATTGCATTGAAGAGGCAGTTTTATGCATTGTGAACTCGGGGAATTTTTACATTTATGTGAACTTGGACCCCAATGATTCAAAAGGCTCCTCTACCAAAACAGGAACTGATTTTTCCTTGCAATCATATGGTTACAATACAGAGAGTGCAAATGCCAATGCTAACAACGTTGCCCTGCCTGTTCAAAAAGAGAGAATTCAAATTTCAATACAAACAACATGATCCAGCCTATTCATAAAGGCCATCTACTTAAATTAAGTTTGAGATTATGTGACACATCAAATATATACACAGATTAAGGTGTCCAAACTAATGGCGTACATGTCAATCTCTTTAAGTTTTGTGTAATTCAGAGAAAACAACGTAACAATCCAACAATGCAAGTATGCCTTTGGAAAATCTATTCATGCCACACTGTAAATGCGAGTATGCATATAAGTACAAAAGACAAAAAATATTAGAAACACTTCAAAAAATTACGGAGGTAGAATAAATTTGTCTAACTAAATTGACATCATAGTATTCTCTTGTATTTATAGACACTGGACTATATCTAGGGATGGAACCACCACAATGCATGTTGTGATCAAAGTTTTTAGAAGGCATTGTGGGATGATCTTGTCTCCTTTTATGCTCCTGCCACAAACTTCTATATAAATGAATACATTGCAGTAGGATGCAACTTAAAAAAGGAAATGAGCAGATAAATAATTTGGATATGGCGGACAGAGGCAAAAATCTGATGGGAGGCCAGCATCCCAACTGTCTCCTTTCCCATACAAAATTTGGACATGAATAATTGAGCTTTGTCCTCAAATTAGGCACACTAGATGATACCCCGCTTGTTGTTGCAGGGATGTTTTGCAATATTCTAATATTTAACATGGATATTTGGAAATGATATGAGAACCAAAACTGAAAATACATATGATTTATTATGATTGGATGATTGTATAGTTGTAAAAAGAATTATTAAGTATAAATATCACAACAGAATGAAATTCTCATGAATATTTGCCTGCTGAGGTTACTTTTTCTTATGCGTATAGTTGCATGTGGAGGTGGGCATTTTCCATGCATATCAAATGCTTAGGCGGCATGCTTGCATGTTAAGGGAAATAAGTTAGTGGGGACTAGCTATTTAGATATAGAAGATAAAGATTAAACATAATGAAATTCTCATGAATGTTTGCATGTTGAGGTGACTTTTTTCTTATGCATATAGTTGCATGTTGAGGTGGACATTTTCCCATGCCTATCAAATGCTTAGGTGGCATTCTTGCATGTTAAGGGAGCTATGTTAGTGAGGGTTGGCAGTTTAGATTAGAAGATATCCACATTAACAATTAATGGTTGGGCACCTTAAATTAGGAGGCTGACGCAAAAAAATAGAGTATACTGACATGCAGATAAATAACTCTGAAAGATTAAAATACAAAGCCAATGCTATCATTAACTCGGATTTGTGTTCACATGAATAATAAGAATTATAGAAAGATACATGTTTGACCAGATATTACAAATCGATGTTATGTGTAAATCAATGCACACAGGTTAATGTTTAAATATTAAAGGCACTTCATGTGAAAGGCTGATCTGGGAAACTCTAAATATATATTAGTACAGATTTTCTTTCTTACTTTTATGAAGAAAAAATCCACTGCGATTTCTATGTGAACTCACAAACATATATTTTGCTTCGCGTAGGAGTGTTTGTTTGCTAGCTATCAGCCTTTATGCTAGATTGTACATGGTATAACAAAAATGTATGGAATGGAACTCTTTGAGCTCCAGCCTTATGTAGACTTGGAATGATGTAGAAAGAACATTTTTTTCAAAACAAATACATAGACTTACAACAACGATGCCTCATCTTGGTAAAAAAAAACAACAACAACAACAACAGAGCATAATGAACCCAACATGATAGGATAAAATTCCATCATGCAATGCAACGTGTGAGCTCAGTGTCAGTGTCTCTTGTCGTCCTATGTTAGTGTCACCTGCCGACAAGGACATGAAAAGTAATGATTACCTAACCCTTGTAATTAGCTAGAACTAAATAATACATGCTTACATGTGTCCTTACTAACAGAGCTTCATATTGATCTAGGATGGTATATCTCAGTTAAATATTATGTCCATCTATACAATTTGCTGGAACATTTTTTTGCCTTCAACGATAAAATCTAGATGGAAACGGTATAGAATATAGATAAACAAAGTTTCTGACTTTTTGTCTTAGTAAGGTTGACAGGAAAACACAACTAAGTGAATCTCGGAAAGATACTTTTTGTTCAATTTTTTGCATGCCCATAAACTGATACTTCTTTGTGCATTTTTTTATTTTCATTTTTTTCTTTTTTGTCGCCAACCAAGTTTAGTTTTATGGTTTTATTTTCTTCACTTACATGTACAACACAATCCAAAAAGTAAAAAGAAGAAAAAAAATCCCAACCTAAAAGATCCTAACGAAGCAGTAACCCATAAAACAATCCAACCCACTAAAGGCTCAGCCGAACAAACAAATGATGTCACCTTAGATGTGACATAATTATTTCACATCTAGAGAGCCCTAGGCAAACCGATTCATAGAACTAGTGTGTATAATGCTAATGCTAATGATTGTATACATACATGCTATTAACTCAATGGAATAGGGTTTCTAAAAGAACTCCATGGAGTAGTGGCCATGAGTGAAAGGATGAATTAGAGATCTTCATTGAGTGTCTTTGTTGGACGGTGTCAGTGAAAGTACAATACGAGTATAATATAGCAGTACATGAGTTCCATACACCCTTTCTCTCAAGGGAGGGATTTCGTACAATCTTGAGCAAAAAATGGTTTGATATCAAAGAAAGAAAGTCAATCATCCATCCAATAATTTCCAAGGGGAAATACCAGAAATACCACTTCTTTCAAGGGGTGAACGTGCAAGATTCCCCATGAATGGAAGCACTTGCTTCCGGAACCTACCTCGTTCCTTCTGCGCCGCATGACCCCTCACTGATACATGGAACCTTGGGTGGGGGCGCCGTCACACGACCACCGTGTATATAGGGGACTGCCCTTGTCTCAACCTGCAAACCTACAGACCCGCTCCACCGCTTCATTAAAAACTCCACCCATTTACCAATTCAATCGAGGTTCCTACCCCACAACGACTATGATGAGGTAATAGCGGCCATGTGCGGCGGAGTGATCCTCGCGGACCTTAAGACGCCCATGGTGCCTGGGAGGGTGATCCAGACAACACTGTGGCCCAAGAAGAGGAAGCCCCGATGGGGGTGGCACTTCACGGGGCTCGACGGATTTGGGGTCGGGCTTGGGGTGGAGGATGATTATGTGGATGTCGAGGAGTTCCAAGGTCGACATTAGGGACTCTGACTTGGATCTCAGGCGTGGCAGGGTGGCTAAGGAGGATATTGGCGCCAGGTCGTCGAGATCAATCCATTGATCACCGTCAAGGGGTCCCTCTCCAAAGGTATTGGCCCCATGTCACTGAAACTGGTTTTAATCCAAGTATTAGGAATATTTTTTCGTCCTTGTCTTGTAGAAGATACCGTAGTATCACATTTTCTCATTTTTAGGTAGGACAAAAATGTTTGAAACCGCCTATGGTTCATTTTTTTGATGGGGTTAAAATTTTGCTTATGTTGTTAAAGCTTTCAATATATTCTTAGATCATAGCCCAAGGCGGAGCTGGAACCCGAGCTCCTGCCTGCATCTGGGGCGTGACATCCATGGACACATGTGTAGCATATTAGTGAACCACAATAGGCCCATTGCCTAGTGTGAACCTGGCTCCTCCCTTGACTATAGGTAGCACCATGCCAGATAAGCCTACCCGCAAGAGAAGTTTGTTATTTTCACCTGGTTTACACTCTTACATTTCCTGGTTTCATGCGGTTTAGGCATGTATGTTTTTCGATTTTAGGCGATTTGCACTCATTTTATTTCTCAAAGTAGAAGGGTGACACAAATTTACGTGTTGATCCATAGCGTTATTTATGCATCAACCAACCCAGAAAGACCACCACAAAGTTAATTTTTGCCATTGTTAGTTAGGATATAAGGTTGTAAACAACATAATATGTTGAAAGCTCTTGGATATTATTAATTTTTTCCATGTATGGTTTACACAATGTTTATGCTACTTGACTATAAAATACTCAGGTGTATATTTTGTACCCAAAACTGTGTTTTGGCTAACAGTTGTTGCTCCATTCATGCATCGGCCGTCACATCCTATCAAAAGAAACAAAATAACTCTCAAATTATTTCTTCTCGGTGTCAAGTAAGATGCACAAAGTCGCGAATCAACGTTTCCATGTTAATTCACATTTTTAAAATCTCTATATACATGTCTAGATCATGAATACATTATAAAATTTTTAATGTTCATCTGGATTCATAAACTAACTGCATAATAATGCTAATGATTGCACATCTATACTTCTATACTACTCTATAGTGTACCAATTTTGAATTTGGTCCCCTCTCTCTCCTCCTAGCATCTCAAGCCAAACATGGACCGTTGATTCAGCTTGCTGTGTTCAAGATCTGCCGTCAGATCTTTACCAAACCGAATCCAAGGGCTGAGATCTTCGGGATTCGCAGCCACCCCCGCGCGCGCTTTGGTTTTGAGCGCTTTGGATGCGCGCGCTCTGTTATTCTGGAAGCACCTAGAGCGTCCCCACCTAAATAAAATACCGACAAAAAAAATCCCGCGCCATTTCCTCTCTCTCATCGAAGCAGACTCTGTTTCGTGGTTTCACCGTCCCCTCGCCGTCGCCCTGTACTCGCGCCACCGCATCCTTCCTGTTCCTGGCATCTCCTCTAGAGACAGATCTGCCCTACGCCCCCGGCCGCGGCAAGCCCTCCTCCCTTTCAACCCCAATCGCTCAAACTCGGGCCGCTGCAGGAGCTTTTCCTTCATGCGTTCACCACCCCTTGCTACTGTTCCACGTGGTCGCCGCCACCGCTTCCTGGCAACTCCGGCCGTATGCGCATCAGGCCAATCCGCCCCGGATGCCATCGCTGCTGCAAGTGCTAGCAGCCGGATGACATACCAGTGCAGCCCGACGGCCGTGAACAAAGCATCCTCAACCTCACGCACTGACAGCTTAGATGTTGAAGAGGTAAGATACAATTTGAGAAAGTATAGAAGTGGTGCTAATTTCTTTGATGATCTTTATACATTCTAATTATATGTGTATCAGATGCCATAAATCCGAAGCCAGATTTTGTATTTCAGTATAGAAATCAAGAAATTATATCACAGCATACTCTGACCACCACATGTTTGTGTTTATGTCCACAAAGTTTTTTTTTCCGTTTCATTTCTCATACTTCCATAGAAGTGTTACAGCCATTTAAAACCCCATCTCCACTGTTGTATGTTACATTTGAAATGATCTTTTATAGAGAACACTGCTATATGTTACACTGTACCATGTCAAAATCTGTACTGACAAAACATCAATACTGCTATTGTTGGATTATTTATGAATATCAATTAATATGCCAAAAAATAGTTTGCTACAAGAAGTTTTATGTGACTTAAGCTTCGCGTGCGTATACTGCTGCATGCTCTACCTATGCTTATGCTAATGTCGTCTACTATGTTGCTCAGCGCCTTTGCAGAGTCAAGTGTGGACAATTATCTAGGAAGCAAGTGAATGGAAGTTCAAGTAACCATACAGCAGGATCCATTGGAATGCCATTACAGGCCCCTTTTCAAGATATTACAAATGTGGTTGACTCACATAGTTTATCAAAAGGGAAACAAGGTACGTCCGTAATATTTCTGGTCACCAGAATATTGAAACAAGATTAGAACTTCTTAGATGTTATATAAATAAATAAAACCTATGCCTTGTGTATTAAAAGAGTGCTCACGGTTTTTCTGAAATGTTCTATTTATTTCAGCACAAAAAATTCTTGGTTCAGTGGGTCATCCAATTACTGGGACAAAACGATCAATCAATCTATCTGGCATATCCATACAGTCAAATACTCCTTCAACTGGACACGTAAGTCTACCAAAAAATGCATCCGAGCGTAAGCATTATCGTGATCGGGAAAGATACTTGGAGATGACTCCAGAACAGCGCGCTGCCTACCTGGAAAGGAACCGTTAGTACAAACGGAGAAGGAAAAATCCTGCTGCAGTTAGTGATAATGCACAATCTGGGAGTCAAACTTGTACTTGTACCAATGGAAGCATGCGCACAACTATTCTCACCAGTTCAATTACAGAAGGTACATATTAATGCAATAATATTCTGTCTTACTTTTTTAGTATTAACAAAAATTCCTAAATGTCCTAATTATTACATGAATTGTCACTTAATCATGTTATGTTTATCTCCAAAACGGGCATGTATATGTATATAAGGAAAAACATGCTTATCATTCAGATTGTGATAGGCATTTCTGATGAGTAAAATATTAACATCCACTTCCTGCTCTACTATTATTTGTTAATACATATTACTGTATAATTATTTTTTTGGCGGAACTCATACCAATAATTTGATGAGCTTAAACTTTCTGCATCTTACAATATCCTTCGATTTGGCATAATCAGTCTGGTTGCTAAAAGTCAGACCGCGATCAGTCCATCCGACATATCTACATTATGTAATTAATTGACAGGTACTGGTCAACATAAGCGTGTATCAGCTTTCCTGGACAAGGGCAGTGGACATAAGAGAAGGAGAATGTCTAATGGGGCAGGTCGTAGTAATACTGGAAAGGGAACACATGAAGATGGTGTAGCCAATGAGCAGGAAGACCATGACAGCACCATCTATGTTCCAGATGGTTCTTTTCCTGTCCTAGAAGGTAATACAATTGTCACGGTGTACCATAGCAATTTCTAATGCATCGATCAATCATCGACTTTACTTCTCCTAAAATATTATTTTACTGATTGACAAATTGATGTATAGATGAAACTGGGCAATCTGAATATATGACTGAAGATGATGAGGGTTACATATTCGCTGGACACGGTAAGCATTAATGTGTGTTCTTAGTATAAATAATTATTACTACCATTGCGACACAGTTTTCTCACTATTAAAAAGAATGAACAGGAACGGATTGCGTATTATCATATCGAGACCAAAACCATGCAAATTGTGAAATGCAAGATGATCCCTTTGATTGTATATATCGGAATGTACCAAGTGGCCATCATGTTTTGGAGCCAGTGCCTAACTGCACAAATTGCAATGCAAAACGGTTCCAGTATGAGAATCCAACATTTTGTTGCATGGGTGGCAAGGTCAAGATAGTAACTCCATATGTTCCTGATGAAATGCGCCGACTATACACAAGTCAAGATCCTGACGCTAAGTACTTTCAGGACAATATTCGGTACTTCAATTCTCACTTTTCTTTTACCTCTCTTGGTGTTATCTTGGACCAGAGATATTGCAATAAAAAGTCTGGTGTTTACAATTTCCGTGCACAAGGTCAAATTTATCATCGAATTGATCAATTGGTTCCAGTAGAAGATGGCCCTAAGCATTTACAACTATACTTTTATGACACTGAATCAGATTTGCAACACAGATTTCGTTATTCTCCTAATCTTGATAGAGTTCTCATTGGAAAATTGGCGAGCATACTTTCATCTAATCCTTACGCCCAGACATTTCGAAGCCTTGGTTCAGTGTCAAACCTTGATGAGTA
The DNA here is from genome assembly GCF_003073215.2 of Triticum urartu. Taxonomy (NCBI): domain Eukaryota; kingdom Viridiplantae; phylum Streptophyta; class Magnoliopsida; order Poales; family Poaceae; genus Triticum; species Triticum urartu. The sequence goes on from NC_053028.1 coordinate 606,549,528, forward strand.
TCGAATTGAGCTCAACACAGACATTTCTGTAGATCAACGAGTATATAATGCACCATTTTTCCCAAACGGGGAAGTTGGGTGGAACTTGAAAATACCAAAAGTGAGATCAAATGTCATTGTTAATAAGATCAATCAAGAAGATGACTATAACAAAGAAGGTAAATTGTGCCGCACAATCAACTTTCACTTATATTATATTTTAAAAATTATTTATCTAAATTAAAATGTTCTCCATTATAGGGATGGAGTATAACTCTGGTTCATTTGTTTCACCAAGGGAATACTATTGTTTCAAACTGCAAGTGCGACCGAATGAATTTAATGTTTTGCTTTCTGGCAAACGACTAACTCAACAGTACATTGTTGATATGTACATTAAGATTGAGTCAATAAGATTGGCATTCTACCTAAAACCAGCAAACCAAAATCTTATACGAGCAGATTTATATCAAGGGCTGGTTGATAGTGTTGTTGCGGGTGAGACACGTGCGTGCATGATTGGGAAGCGTATAGTGCTCCCACCCTCTTTCATAGGGGGCCCACGGGACATGAGGCGATGATATCTAAACGCCATGGCTTTGGTCCAACGGTTTGGAAAACAAGATCTATTTCTTACAATGACATGCAATCCAAGTTGGGAGGAGATAACAAAAGAGCTCGCACCAGGACAATTAGCACAAGAAGACCGGCCAGATTTGGTAGCACGAGTATTCAAGGCAAAATTGGAGGATCTTAAGAATCTTATATTTAAAAAGAATTTTTTTGGTGAAGTTGCCGCTCATGTGCGTGTTATTGAATTTCAAAAGAGGGGGCTACCCATTGCACATTTCTTAATAATCCTAAAGTCGGATTATAAGATAAATAACCCAGATCAGTATGATCAAATTATATCAGCTGAAATTCCTGACAAAAACAAGTACCCAGTGTTACATGATTTAGTTATTAAACACATGATGCATGGGCCCTGTGGCGTTCTCAATAGTAAAAATTCCTGCATGCAAAATGGGGAATGTAAATACCATTATCCCCGAGCATTCTCAGATGCTACATTGCAAGGGAAAGACTCATATCCAATTTATAGACGCAGGGATGATGGCCGTAAAGTGCGCATTAGGGATCTGTTTTGGATAATAGATGGGTTGTGCCATATAATCCATACCTACTTATGAGATATAATTGCCATATAAACATCGAAGTTTGCTCCAGCATCAATGCTGTTAAGTATTTATTTAAGTACATTTACAAGGGTCATGACCGTGCCTCTTTTATTGTAGAAGCCGCAGAAGGTCGAGTTATTGATGAAATTCGCGAGTATAGAGATGCCCGCTTTATATCACCTCCAGAAGCAATATGAAGAATTTACTCTTTCGACCTGAGTGAGATGTCTCCTCCCGTTCTACAGTTACAAGTCCATTTGCCAAATATGCATTTGGTCCGTTATAAAGACTATGACAATTTGGAAAATGTGATTAGTATAGAATCATCTTCCAGGACAATGCTTACTGAGTATTTTAGAATGATCTCTATCGATCCTTATGCTAGAAATTTCCTATATAAGGAATTCCCTGAATTTTATACATGGCAGAGGAACCACAACACATGGAGATGACGTACCAAGAGAATTCAAATAGGTCGACTTGTGGCTGCTCACCCTGCAGAAGGTGAACGCTATTACTTGAGAATATTGCTAAACCATGTGAGGGGGGCTACATCTTTTGATGATTTACGTACTGTTGATACTGTCGATTGTTGGATTATTTATGAATATCAATTAATATGCCAAAAAATAGTTTGCTACAAGAAGTTTTATGTGACTTAAGCTTCGCGTGCGTATACTGCTGCATGCTCTACCTATGCTTATGCTAATGTCGTCTACTATGTTGCTCAGCGCCTTGGCAGAGTCAAGTGTGGACAATTATCTAGGAAGCAAGTGAATGGAAGTTCAAGTAACCATACAGCAGGATCCATTGGAATGCCATTACAGGCCCCTTTTCAAGATATTACAAATGTGGTTGACTCACATAGTTTATCAAAAGGTAAACAAGGTACGTCCTTAATATTTCTGGTCACCAGAATATTGAAACCAGATTAGAACTTCTTAGATGTTATATAAATAAATAAAACCTATGCCTTGTGTATTGAAAGAGTGCTCACGGTTTTTCTGAAATGTTCTATTTATTTCAGCACAAAAAATTCTTGGTTCAGTGGATCATCCAATTACTGGGACAAAACGATCAATCAATCTATCTGGCATATCCATACAGTCAAATACTCCTTCAACTGGACACGTAAGTCTACCAAAAAATGCTTCCGAGCGTAAGCATTATCGTGATCGGGAAAGATACTTGGAGATGACTCCAGAACAGCGCGCTGCCTACCTGGAAAGGAACCGTTAGTACAAACGGAGAAGGAAAAATCCTGCTGCAGTTAGTGATAATGCACAATCTGGGAGTCAAACTTGTACTTGTACCAATGGAAGCATGCGCACAACTATTCTCAACAGTTCAATTACAGAAGGTACATATTAATGCAATAATATTCTATCTTACTTTTTTAGTATTAACAAAAATTCCTTCATGTCCTAATTATTACATGAATTGTCACTTAATCATGTTATGTTTATCTCCAAAACGGGCATGTATATGTATATAAGGAAAAACATGCTTATCATTCAGATTGTGATAGGCATTTCTGATGAGTAAAATATTAACATCCACTTCCTGCTCTACTATTATTTGTTAATACATATTACTGTATAATTATTTTTTTGGCGGAACTCATACCAATAATTTGATGAGCTTAAACTTTCTGCATCTTACAATATCCTTCGATTTGGCATAATCAGTCTGGTTGCTAAAAGTTAGACCGCGATCAGTCCATCCGACATATCTACATTATGTAATTAATTGACAGGTACTGGTCAACATAAGCGCGTATCAGCTTTCCTGGACAAGGGCAGTGGACATAAGAGAAGGAGAATGTCTAATGGGGCAGGTCATAGTAATACTGGAAAGGGAACACATGAAGATGGTGTAGCCAATGAGCAGGAAGACCATGACAGCACCATCTATGTTCCAGATGGTTCTTTTCCTGCCCTAGAAGGTAATACAATTGTCACGGTGTACCATAGCTATTTCTAATGCATCGATCAATCATCGACTTTACTTCTCCTAAAATATTATTTTACTGATTGACAAATTGATGTATAGATGAAACTGGGCAATCTGAATATATGACTGAAGATGATGAGGGTTACATATTCGTTGGACACGGTAAGCATTAATGTGTGTTCTTAGTATAAATAATTATTACTACCATTGCGACACAGTTTTCTCACTATTAAAAAGAATGAACAGGAACGGATTGCGTATTATCATATCGAGACCAAAACCATGCAAATTGTGAAATGCAAGATGATCCCTTTGATTGTATATATCGGAATGTACCAAGTGGCCATCATGTTTTGGAGCCAGTGCCTAACTGCACAAATTGCAATGCAAAACGGTTCCAGTATGAGAATCCAACATTTTGTTGCATGGGTGGCAAGGTCAAGATAGTAACTCCATATGTTCCTGATGAAATGCGCCGACTATACACAAGTCAAGATCCTGACGCTAAGTACTTTCAGGACAATATTCGGTACTTCAATTCTCACTTTTCTTTTACCTCTCTTGGTGTTATCTTGGACCAGAGATATTGCAATAAAAAGTCTGGTGTTTACAATTTCCGTGCACAAGGTCAAATTTATCATCGAATTGATCAATTGGTTCCAGTAGAAGATGGCCCTAAGCATTTACAACTATACTTTTATGACACTGAATCAGATTTGCAACACAGATTTCGTTATTCTCCTAATCTTGATAGAGTTCTCATTGGAAAATTGGCGAGCATACTTTCATCTAATCCTTACACCCAGACATTTTGAAGCCTTGGTTCAGTGTCAAACCTTGATGAGTATCGAACTGAGCTCAACGCAGACATTTCTTTAGATCAACGAGTATATAATGCACCAACTACATCACAAGTAGCAGCAATCTGGGTAGAAGGAAATAATCCTCAGGGTCACTTCGATAGGAGTATAATGGTATATGGTAAATCAAATGATCCACAATACGCAAAAGTGTACCATGGCTGTTATGACCCACTTTCATATCCCACTATTTTTCCCAAACGGGGAAGTTGGGTGGAACTTGAAAATACCAAAAGTGAGATCAAATGTCATTGTTAATAAGATCAATCAAGAAGATGACTATAACAAAGAAGGTAAATTGTGCCGCATAATCAACTGTCATTTATATTATATTTTAAAAATTATTTATCTAAATTAAAATGTTTTCCATTATAGGGATGGAGTATAACTCTGGTTCATTTGTTTCACCAAGGGAATACTATTGTTTCAAACTGCAAGTGCGACCGAATGAATTTAATGTTTTGCTTTTTGGCAAATGACTAACTCAACAGTACATTGTTCATATGTACATTAAGATTGAGTCAATAAGATTGGCATTCTACCTAAAACCAGCAAACTAAAATCTTATACGAGCAGATTTATATCAAGGGCTGGTTGATAGTGTTGTTGCGGGTGAGACACGTGCGTGCATGATTGGGAAGCGTATAGTGCTCCCACTGTAACGTCCTCGATGCGGCTATATCTCCCACGTGTCGAAGCACGACTTAGAGGCATAACCGCATTGAAAGCAATGTCGCAAGTGAGGTAATCTTCACACAACTCAAGTAATACAATAGGGGAAAAAGATACATAGTTGGCTTACAATCGCCACTTCACACAATTACATGAATAAAGCATTACATCATCCAGATACAATCAAGGTTTGACTACGGAACCAAAATAAAAGAAGAACCCCAAATGCGACACGGTCCGCGATCAACCCCAACTGGGCTCCACTACTGAACAACTAGAACGAAAACAACACAAAGGACAATATCTTCATCGAGCTCCTCCTTGAGCTTGGTTGCGTCATCTGCACGGTTCAACGGCACCTGCAAGCTGGTTTTGGAAGTATCTGTGAGCCACGGGGACTCAGCAATCTCACACCCTCGCGATCAAGACTATTTAAGCTTATGGGTAAGGTAAAAGGTATGAGATGGAGCTGCAGCAAGCGACTAGCATATATGGTGGCTAACATACGCAAATGAGAGCGAGAAGAGAAGGCAAAGCACGATCGAGAAACTATGATCAAGAAGTGATCCTAGAACAACCTACGTCAAGCATAACTCCAACAACCGTGTTCACTTCCCAGACTCCACCGGAAAGAGACCATCACGGTTACACACGCGGTTGATGTATTTTAATTAAGGTCAACTTCAGGTTTTCTACAACCGGACATCAACAAATTCCCATCTGCTCATAACCGCGGGCACGGCTTTCGAAAGTTCAAATCCCTGCAGGGGTGTCCCAACTTAGCCCATGACAAGCTCTCACGGTCAACGAAGGATATTCCTTCTAGCGGGAAGACCCGATCAGACTCGGAATCCCGGTTACAAGACATTTCGACAAGGTAAAACTAAACCAACAACACCGCCCGAATGTGCCGACAAATCCCGATAGGAGCTGCACATATCTCTTTCTCAGGGCACACCGGATTGTCTAAACTTCCGGTAGGCCACCCCAGAGTTGCCCTTGGTGGCCACCGGCGGTTGACAAGTTGGACCAACACTTAGAGGAGCACTGGCCCAGGGGTTTAAAATAATGATGACCCTTCGGCGCGCGACCCCCAAGGAAAAAGAAAAGGCTAGGTGGCGAATGGTAAAACCAATGTTGGGCATTGCTGGAAGAGTTTTACTCAAGGCGAACTGTCAAGGGGTTCCCATTATTACCCAACCGCGTAAGGAACGCAAAATCCGGGAACATAACACCGATATGACAGAAACTAGGGCGGCAAGAGTGGAACAAAACACCAGGCATAAGGCCGAGCCTTCCACCCTTTACCAAGTATATAGATGCATTAATTAAATAAGATATATAGTGATATCCCAACAAGTAAACATGTTCCAACAAGGCACAACAACTCCATGTTCCAACAAGGAACATACTTCAATCTTCACCTGCAACTAACAACGCTATAAGAGGGGCTGAGCAAAGCGGTAACATAGCCAAACAACGGTTTGCTAGGACAAGGTGGGTTAGAGGCCTGCTTCAACAATATGGGAGGCATGATAAGCAAGTGGTAGGTATCGCAGCATAGGCATAGCAAAAGAGCGCGCAACTAGCAAGCAAAGATAGAAGTGATTTTGAGGGTATAGTCATCTTGCCTGAGATCCCGCAAGGAAGAAGAACGAGTCCATGAAGAAGACAAACGTGCGTAGACGAACGAATCCTCACAACACGACGTTACCGGATTACCGAGACGAAGTACACCGAAAAGAAAGCAAACAACAAAGTAAACAACCACTACAACAACATGGCACGATGCGCAAACAAGTATGATGCATGTCCGGTTTAATGAAGCATGGCATGGCAAAGTGCACAAACAATGCTACAAATTAAGTGGAGCTCAATATGCAACTCCGTTGCATATTGACGAAACACCACATTCAAGCTATTTAGTTTGATCTCATTTATGTACCCAACAATATTAAATGTTGTTAAACATGGCAAGAGGGTGAAGCAAAGTAAAACTATCTATCTAGTCAAGTTTAAATGAGGCCGAAAACAACGAACAACAATTCCGGAAACTCCTCATGAGCATATTATAGATTTTGTACTGTTCTGCCCTAAACATTATTTTAGAGTTGTTAAACATGAAAGATGAGTGCACCAAGTTAAACTAGGCATTTTTCTACCCCATTTACATATAAATATTATTTAAAACCGAGCTACGGTTATTTAGTTATGAAATAAATCATTTTAGCAAGTTATTTAAGCAAATTTAAACAAACAACATTTTTAAACATTTTGAACATGCATGAAAGTTGCAAATTGTTAAACTAGATGAAATTCTAAGCAAGTTTCATATACAAAGTTTTTACATACGATGCATGGTTGGAGAGTTATTATATGCATGAAGTTTAGGGGCTAAACCGCAAAATTGTTGTCTCAGGATATAGGAAAAAACGCCGATCTGGAAAAAAAAACTACACTGGCCGAAACTGGATGGGCTGGGGTTCTCACAATGGTACTTGGGTCGGCTCAGAGCAGTGACTGGGCCCGGCAACGCAGCTGCCTGGCGGCTGGGAGGCCCACGCGGGCGAAGGGAGCTGGGCCTACGCTCGCTGGGCTTGGTCAACGCGTACGCGCGGGCGAGCGGGCACCTCGTCCTGTTCTCGTCAGGAAGCAAAGCAACGGCAGGAACTTGATGGGCGGCGCGACAAGGAACTTGCGCGGGCGAGGGCGCATGGGAACCGGCTGGATTGTGGTGGACTCGGCGGATGGGCGGCGGAGCAGAGGAGATCCGGTCCAGAACGGGGCCGGACGCGAACTTGAACGGCGGCGCTGGTCCATGGCGGCGGTGGTCCTGCAGGGAGGCCTCGGGCGCCTTGGCGGCGGGAGGAGGCGGCTTCACCCTGATCTGGACGGCAGGGCGAGCAGCAGAGCATCATCGGGTTCAGGTGCTGGCCGCGGTACTTGGGCCGGCTCAGAGCAGTGACTGGGCCCAGCAATGCAGCTGCCTGGCGGCTGGGAGGCCCACGCGGGCGAAGGGAGCTGGGCCTGCGCTCGCTGGGCTTGGTCAACGCGTACGCGCGGGCGAGCGGGCACCTCGTCCTGTTCTCGTCAGGAAGCAGAGCAATGGTAGGAACTTGACGACGGGCGGCGCGACGAGGAACTTGCGCGGGCGAGGGCGCATGGGAACCGGCTGGATCGTGGTGGACTCGGCGGATGGGCGGCGGAGCAGAGGAGATCCGGTCCAGAACGGGGCCGGACGCGAACTTGAACGGCGGCGCTGGTCCATGGCGGCGGTGGTCCTGCAGGAGGCCTCGGGCACCATGGCTGCGGGAGGAGGCGGCTTCAGCCTGATCTGGACGGCGGTGCGAGCAGCAGAGCATCATCGGGTTCAGGTGCTGGCCGCGGTAAGATGAGCAACGGGCACGACAACGAGAAAGAGCAGGCGGGGCGGCGTGGAACTTGGCGGTTAAACACGGCGGAGCTTCGGACTTGGGCGGTGGAGCTCCACGCGACGACGGGATGGGGACTTGACGGCGGGATCCGACGAGGAGGCGTCGGAGATGGTCGGATCTGGGCCAGAGGCGGACGTTGGCGGCTTCCGCGAGCGGCGGTCGTTCCTGCAGCGATGAAGTACATAGAGAGAGGGAGATCGTGAGAGAGATTGAAGGGGAAGGAGAGAAAACCGTAGGGGAAGAAGGGAAGGAGAGGTGCATCCTGGCAGCGGTGGTTTTCGCCTGCCGGCCGGATGAGAGGCCAGAAACGTGACGCGGCAGCGACGAGCGCTCCTGATCCGCTCGGGTATCGAAGCAGGAGGAGGGGGCTCGTGCGGGAAGCTGCTGGTTGGTCCGGGAGGGATCCCGAGGAAATCAGGTGGAGTGGCGGCGCGGTGGGATCGATGGGACAAGACCCCTAGGATCTAGGGTTGGCCTATAAATATACAGATGAATTTAGTTTAGGGGCTACCTCGTCCCTCCGATCGTAATTGGATGGTCGCGAATAAAATAGCTAGGGAGTCCAAAGAGAAAAACAGAGACGTTTTGTAGATGTTCGGGGATGATCCGAATCCAACGGTGACGACTGCCCGGGTCGGGTCCGGGACATTTTTGGACGCGCACGTGAGGGGTTGATGCACTGTGCAGAGAGGGTTTCGGACCGTGCGGTCGCATCGGACAACTCCGGAAGCGAAGAGGGGAAGGAGGATGGACTAGGTGGGTGTGGCGAGACTGCGAGGGGGAGAAGAGAGAGGGAGGGCCCGGCATCTGTTTCCGGAGACCGAAAACGTCCGACGTTTTGACCGACTATAATGTCGCTATAGTTATCTGTTGGGGCATCAAACGGACTCCGAACGCGATGAAACTTGGCAGCCGGTCTACTAACAACAAAAAAACACCGCACGCCAACTTTCATCCCATTCCGAGAACATTTTCCGACCACTTCTAAAATAGTATTTTGGACATGCCGCGGGCGCGTGCAAGTGTGTCTGGGCTCAGAACGGACAACGGAAGGAACTGGGAGAACCCGGACGGATGCAAGTTTTAAAACATGATGGTGCAATGCACATGATGACATGATGAAATGCAACACGCAAGCCAAAGACATGGCAACAACAACGATTAACTGGACGACACCTGGCGCATCGGTCTCGGGGCTCTACAACACTCCACCACTACGAGAGGATCTCGTCCCGAGATCTAGAATGGCACCGGAGGGAAAAACGGAAGAGAAAGAGAAGAGGTGAAACTAAGTTGCTTCTTTGACAAACGAGTGAAACCGATGAACCTTGAAAGGTTAAGCCATTTCGAGAAAAGAATACAACTGAGATGAACGAAGTTGAAAACACTCCGTTAGAAGAGAGGAACAAAGAACATTGCGAAAAACCTTGAGGTTGAAGGGCAAGATATATATTGAAACCACTCCGGTTACAACAAGATAGAGAAGGATTAAGAATGATATAATTTGGACAGCACTCCGATTGCAAATGGAAGGAATTAACAAGAACTTGACAAGATGAGAGGATGCTTGATGAGATCAACAACATACTGCCTTCAGAACTAATGAAAGAATGGCACAATGGGTAATAACGATTTCAGACGGCACTCCGGTTGAAAAGGGGCAAAAGTTGATAAAATGGGAAGAACTTGAAAAGAGGGCATGACACTCCGGTTAAATGGATAGGCAAAGGAAATAACACGATCTTCACAATCCGAGATGATGAGTGAAGAGAGCAACATCACAAAGCTTCCGGAACAAAAGAATAGAAGCTAGATAATTGAAATAAAAGAATGGAGAAGAAAATGCCATCTTATGCCACAAGAGAGCTTGAAGAGGCATCTTGAGGAGAAGGGTCGAACGGAGTTGTTGGAACACCAACAACGAAAAGAATAGGCTTGATATGGTCTTATAGAAGGCATCCCAACATTATGAAGTGACAACTTGCCACTCATGGAAAAGATTGGATTGATAACAACAAGGAGACGAGAAACTTATTTCACCGGGAGGATAAATGAAAACTTGGATCATTTATGAGCACCACAATTAGCAATGATCCTTAGGGAAAGCTTAAGGTGAAATATAACCCAAGATAACTCAAATGACGAGATTGATGGATTTAAAATATCTCATTCTTGATAACTTGTGAATCATGAAACACGAAGGAAAATTACCAAAAATGACATAACACCACCTCAAAAGATAAGATAGAACGAATTGGACTTTGGGATGCAAGATGAATAATGCTTGAACTCCTCTGAAAAGAATCTTGATGAGCACTTCGAGAAGGAATTAAATCCTTGATGAACCATCATGTAGAACCTCCATGAAGAACTCTGGCAACAAAAGAAATGATCAAACGGAAGGAAAGAGAGGTCGAAAAACACAAGGTGAAACCTTGTAATGCTTTAGATGTATCTCTGAGATGATATAATTGCGAGAGCTTGGAACTCCGGAAAAGAAAGATGAACTATTGAAACCAAGAATTTGGTGAGCCTCCAGAATAAGGAATTAAACACTTGGATGAACAAGAATAAGAATTATGTTATGCTTATCCTTCACCAATTAAATTGATGGCAATGAACGGATTTAGCATATTGCTTATTCTCATAGAAAGGATTAAGATGGATATAGCACAAACTTGAGAAAGGTCTTCAATGATCCACCGGTAGGATTGAAAAGAACGAAAGAGTTGATATGATAAACGAATGACGAGAAGTCTTGAACGAACCACCGTAAGAATTGATTATGAACGAAGTAAAGATAAAGAAACACCGGGAAGAATTATGAAATGAACGAAGATACTTGAGAGGATTTAGATACATGAGAACGAAGAGACCACGAGCCGAAAAGAGAATGTTTGAACGATGCACCGGTATGATTAGGAGAATGATAGCTGAAGGCTGAGAATGAATAAGTCTTCTGAAATGATGGGCTCCGGATAATCAAACTGAAAAGACTCCTGAATTGCTCCGGATAGGTGAAAAGAATATCTCGCAATCGAAAACAATTATGAGAGGATGACATGAAGCTAGAGCCATGAATCTTGAAGAGAATGGAAAACATTGAGAGCAAATATTCTTCGGTCCTCAAATGTTGAGAATACCGATGAGAAACACCACCAAGAATTATTTAGACAGTCCGGAATGAAGAATGGAAAGGTTGAGCCAACGATAAAAAGAATTTGACAGATCTTGGAGAGGACATTTGACTGATGATAAATCATTCTTACATCAAACTTTGACAAGAAATTTGAGGATATCTCCGGGAAATAAGAAGAGTCAGGTAAGATCCTGGGAAAATGACCTGTGGGTTAGGGCCCACTCAAAAGAAAACACCGTTGAAATGATTACTTGAAAAGAGAGATTGCACCGGTTGAATTAAAAGGCTTGAATGAGATAACAACCTCGAGATAGGTTGAACGGATCTTGAATGACAAGACGAGCCTTCTGAGGTATCTTCAGGGCACCAGAACAATTGAATAACGAGAAGTGGATGATTATGAGGTGCAACGGCATGAGAAAACATTTGAAACGAGGAAAAAGGGTATGATCAACACCAACGCTTGATTTGAATCCACCGGAGAAGAAAGAATGGAGAATATTGAACTAGTAGAGCATCTTCATGAGAACCACCGGGTAAGAACATGAAGGAAAAGAATGGCGAGACTTCACATGAATAAAAGGATACTGATTAAGAAATCTGAGTCCTTGAAGAAACAAGGGTGGGAGGGTCGGAAAAACAAAGACAACTTGGGATGGATGAAACGAACAACGTTGAGAAAGCTGAGATTGAATCTTGCGGATGTTGAAAATGAACGGATCCGCTTGAAGAGAAAACACACCGGTTGACAGGATTTACATGACAATCTCGATGATCAAGAAGGATTATTATTCACATAGGAATATGAAAACACCACTTAGATAAGGGATGGAATCAACATTTGACTTCGAAGCAACTTGAATACCACAACTCAAAACAAAACAAAGGATTGGCTTGCAGAATAAGCCGGAACAAACATATGATAGAGATTTCGTCCGAAGTTTTTGTGGTGGGGCCTACACGGGCTTGATCGTACAGCACCATCATGTACAAGGCAGTGCACGTGACATACGAAGCGTCCCCGAGTCGGCATAGCAAGGACTCTTTAAGACACAACGAGAACACTGTAAGACCAATCGTGAATAGGCGGCCACTAGACGTCGAACCCCAATTTCGTATCATACATCTGTCGGAAAGATATCCTAAGAGCTACTTGAATTCCCACCTATGAAACTCCCGAACCTTCCGGTTATGCAATCAGGTGTTGGGGATACAGGGGAGCATAATATCTCACCCAAAACTAGCAAATCCTACATCCAGCTGTATCCATCCTTCAACACATAACCAAGAAACCTTCGGAAATCCATGTACCTCAACCCTTCGAAAGCATCCGTTATACGAGTTATGGCAATACTCCGAACTCCCACCCTAGTACTGGGTGGCGTCGAGGTTATCTCAACCACACTGCATAAAAAGAGATTTTCGATGTCGGCGAAACTAATCTCAGGTATTCCAGAACTGCAACGATAAAATTGTGACGACAACACTCGGAGCTCAACTCCCCGGGACACTGCCACAACCCCTAAATGTCAGGAGGCACCAAGAACAATGTTCTCGTCACAAAACCATCGGAACGATTCCAAGATACCCGCGTGATCCTAATTTAGTGAAATTTGAGAAGAGAAGAGTCAAAACTCTACGTCAGGATGCCTCACCAGAGCGATGAAGGGACTGGGGAGTAAAAAGAATTCCTAACTCTCCGATATATATAATCCTAAATGACTCAAAACATTTTTCTAGACTCAAACGCCAGCGATTCGATCAAGCAGGGGGCTCCTAAGGTCGGGGAAGGCTCTGATTACCAACTTGTAACGCCCTCGATGCGGCTATATCTCCCACGTGTCGAAGCACGACTTAGAGGCATAACCGCATTGAAAGCAATGTCGCAAGTGAGGTAATCTTCGCAAACAACCCATGTAATACAATAGGGGAAAAGATACATAGTTGGCTTACAATCACCACTTCACGCAATTACATGAATAAAGCATTACAACAGCCAAATACAATCAAGGTCCGTTTACGGAACCAAAATAAAAGAAGAACCCCAAATGCGACACGGTCCCCGATCGACCCCAACTGGGCTCCACTACTGATCAACTAGAACGAAACAACATAAAGGACAAGATCTTCATCGAGCTCCTCCTGAGCTGGGTTGCGTCATCTGCACGGACTCATCGGCACCTGCAAGCTGGTTTTGGAAGTATCTGTGAGTCACGGGGACTCAGCAATCTTGCACCCTCGCGATCAAGACTATTTAAGCTTATAGGTAGGGTAAAAGTATGAGGAGGAGCTGCAGCAAGCAACTAGCATATATGGTGGCTAAACCTACGCAAATGAGAAGCGAGAAGAGAAGGCAAAGCACGATCGAGAAACTATGATCAAGAAGTGATCCTAGAACAACCTACGTCAAGCATAACTCCAACAACCATGTTCACTTCCCATACTCCACCGGAAAGAGACCATCACGGTTACACACGCGGTTGATGTATTTTAATTAAGGTCAACTTCAGGTTTTCTACAACCGGACATCAACAAATTCCCATATGCTCATAACCGCGGGCACGGCTTTCGAAAGTTCAAATCCCTGCAGGGGTGTCCCAACTTAGCCCATGACAAGCTCTCACGGTCAACGAAGGATATTCCTTCTAGCGGGAAGACCCGATCAGACTCGGAATCCCGGTTACAAGACATTTCGACAAGGTAAAACTAAACCAGCAACACCGCCCGAATGTGCCGACAAATCCCGATAAGAGCTGCACATATCTCTTTCTCAGGGCACACCGGATTGTCTAAACTTCCGGTAGGTCAGCCTAGAGTTGCCCCTGGTGGCCACCGGCGGCTGACAAGTTGGACCAACACTCAGAGGAGCACTGGCCCGGGGGTTTAAATAATGATGACCCTTGGGCGCGCGACCCCCAAGGGAAAAGAAAAGGCTAGGTGGCGAATGGGAAAACCAATGTTGGGCATTGCTGGAAGAGTTTTACTCAAGGCGAACTGTCAAGGGGTTCCCATTATTACCCAACCGCGTAAGGAAGGCAAAATCCAGGAACATAACACCAATATGACGGAAACTAGGGCGGCAAGAGTGGAACAAAACACCAGGCATAAGGCCGAGCCTTCCACCCTTTACCAAGTATATAGATGCATTAATTAAATAAGATATATAGTGATATCCCAACAAGTAAACATGTTCCAACAAGGAACAACAACTCCATGTTCCAACAAGGAACATACTTCAATCTTCACCTGCAACTAACAACGCTATAAGAGGGGCCGAGCAAAGCGGTAACATAGCCAAACAACGGTTTGCTAGGACAAGGTGGGTTAGAGGCTTGCTTCAACAATATGGGAGGCATGATAAGCAAGTGGTAGGTATCGCAACATAGGCATAGCAAAAGAGCGAGCAACTAGCAAGCAAAGATAGAAGTGATTTTGAGGGTATGGTCATCTTGCCTGAGATCCCGCAAGGAAGAAGAACGAGTCCATGAAGAAGACAAACGTGCGTAGACGAACGAATCCTCACAACACGACGTTACCGGATTACCGAGACGAAGTACACCGGAAAGAAAGCAAACAACAAAGTAAACAACCACTACAACAACATGGCACGATGCGCAAACAAGTATGATGCATGTCCGGTTTAATGAAGCATGGCATGGCAAAGTGCACAAACAATGCTACAAATTAAGTGGAGCTCAATATGCAACTCCGTTGCATATTGACGAAACACCACATTCAAGCTATTTAGTTCGATCTCGTTTATGTACCCAACAATATTAAATGTTGTTAAACATGGCAAGAGGGTGAAGCAAAGTAAAACTACCTATCTAGTCAAGTTTAAATGAGACCGGAAACAACGAACAACAATTCCGGAAACTCCTCATGAGCATATTATAGATTTGGTACTTTTCTGCCCTAAACTTTATTTTAGAGTTGTTAAACATGAAAGTTGAGTGCACCAAGTTAAACTAGGCATTTTTCTACCCCATTTACATATAAAGATTATTTAAAACCGAGCTACGGTTATTTAGTTACGAAATAAATCATTTTAGCAAGTTATTTAAGCAAATTTAAACAAACAACATTTTAAACATTTTAAACATGCATGAAAGTTGCAAATTATTAAACTAGATGAAATTCTAAGCAAGTTTCATATACAAAGTTTTTACATATGATGCATGGTTGGAGAGTTATTATATGCATGAAGTTTAGGGGCTAAACCGCAAAACTGTTGTCTCAGGATATAGGAAAAACCGCAGATCTGGAAAAAAACTACACTGGCCGAAACTGGATGGGCTGGGGTTCTCACAATGGTACTTGGGCCGGCTCAGAGCAGTGACTGGGCCCAGCAATGCAGCTGCCTGGCGGCTGGGAGGCCCACGCGGGCGAAGGGAGCTGGGCCTGCGCTCGCTGGGCTTGGTCAACGCGTACGCGCGGGCGAGCGGGCACCTCGTCCTGTTCTCGTCAGGAAGCAGAGCAATGGTAGGAACTTGACGACGGGCGGCGCGACGAGGAACTTGCGCGGGCGAGGGCGCATGGGAACCGGCTGGATCGTGGTGGACTCGGCGGATGGGCGGCGGAGCAGAGGAGATCCGGTCCAGAACGGGGCCGGACGCGAACTTGAACGGCGGCGCTGGTCCATGGCGGCGGTGGTCCTGCAGGAGGCCTCGGGCACCATGGCTGCGGGAGGAGGCGGCTTCAGCCTGATCTGGACGGCGGTGCGAGCAGCAGAGCATCATCGGGTTCAGGTGCTGGCCGCGGTAAGATGAGCAACGGGCACGACAACGAGAAAGAGCAGGCGGGGCGGCGTGGAACTTGGCGGTTAAACACGGCGGAGCTTCGGACTTGGGCGGTGGAGCTCCACGCGACGACGGGATGGGGACTTGACGGCGGGATCCGACGAGGAGGCGTCGGAGATGGTCGGATCTGGGCCAGAGGCGGACGTTGGCGGCTTCCGCGAGCGGCGGTCGTTCCTGCAGCGATGAAGTACATAGAGAGAGGGAGATCGTGAGAGAGATTGAAGGGGAAGGAGAGAAAACCGTAGGGGAAGAAGGGAAGGAGAGGTGCATCCTGGCAGCGGTGGTTTTCGCCTGCCGGCCGGATGAGAGGCCAGAAACGTGACGCGGCAGCGACGAGCGCTCCTGATCCGCTCGGGTATCGAAGCAGGAGGAGGGGGCTCGTGCGGGAAGCTGCTGGTTGGTCCGGGAGGGATCCCGAGGAAATCAGGTGGAGTGGCGGCGCGGTGGGATCGATGGGACAAGACCCCTAGGATCTAGGGTTGGCCTATAAATATACAGATGAATTTAGTTTAGGGGCTACCTCGTCCCTCCGATCGTAATTGGATGGTCGCGAATAAAATAGCTAGGGAGTCCAAAGAGAAAAACAGAGACGTTTTGTAGATGTTCGGGGATGATCCGAATCCAACGGTGACGACTGCCCGGGTCGGGTCCGAGACATTTTTGGACGCGCACGTGAGGGGTTTGATGCACTGTGCAGAGAGGGTTTCGGACCGTGCGGTCGCATCGGACAACTCCGGAAGTGAAGAGGGGAAGGAGGATGGACTAGGTGGGCTGTGGCGAGACTGCGAGGGGGAGAAGAGAGAGGGAGGGCCCGGCATCTGTTTCCGGAGACCGAAAACGTCCGACGTTTTGACCGACTATAATGTCGCTATAGTTATCTGTTGGGGCATCAAACGGACTCCGAACGCGATGAAACTTGGCAGCCGGTCTACTAACAACAAAACAACACCGCACGCCAACTTTCATCCCATTCCGAGAACATTTTCCGACCACTTCTAAAATAGTATTTTGGACATGCTGCGGGCGCGTGCAAGTGTGTCTGGGCTCAGAACGGACAACGGAAGGAACTGGGAGAACCCGGACGGATGCAAGTTTTAAAACATGATGGTGCAATGCACATGATGACATGATGAAATGCAACACGCAAGCCAAAGACATGGCAACAACAACGAATAACTGGACGACACCTGGCGCATCGGTCTCGGGGCGCTACACCCACCCTCTTTCATAGGAGGCCCACGGGACATGAGGCGACGATATCTAAAGGCCATGGCTTTGGTCCAACGGTTTGGAAAACCAAATCTCTTTCTTACAATGACATGCAATCCAAGTTGGGAGGAGATAACAAAAGAGCTTGCACCAGGACAATTAGCACAAGACCGGCCAGATTTGGTAGCACGAGTATTCAAGGCAAAATTGGAGGATCTTAAGAATCTTATATTTAAAAAGAATTTTTTGGTGAAGTTGCTGCTCACGTGCGTGTTATTGAATTTCAAAAGAGGGGGCTACCCCATGCACATTTCTTAATAATCCTAAAGTCAGATTATAAGATAAATAACTCAGATTAGTATGATCAAATTATATCAGCTGAAATTCCTGACAAAAACAAGTACCCAGTGTTACATGATTTAGTTATTAAACACGTGATGCATGGGCCCTGTGGCGTTCTCAAAAGTAAAAATTCCTGCATGCAAAATGGGGAATGTAAATACCATTATCCCCGAGCATTCTCAGATGCTACATTGCAAGGGAAAGACTCATATCCAATTTATAGACGCAGGGATGATGGCCGTAAAGTGCGCATTAGGGGATCTGTTTTGGATAATAGATGGGTTGTGCCATATAATCCATACCTACTTATGAGATATAATTGCCATATAAACATCGAAGTTTGCTCCAGCATCAAGGCTGTTAAGTATTTATTTAAGTACATTTACAAGGGTCATGATCGTGCCTCTTTTATTATAGAAGCCGCAGAAGGTCGAGTTATTGATGAAATTCGCGAGTATAGAGATGCCCTTTATATCACCTCCAGAAGCAATATGGAGAATTTACTCTTTCGACCTGAGTGAGATGTCTCCTCCCGTTCTACAGTTACAAGTCCATTTGCCAAATATGCATTTGGTCCGTTATAAAGACTATGACAATTTGGAAAATGTGATTAGTATAGAATCATCTTCCAGGACAATGCTTACTGAGTATTTTAGAATGAACTCTATCGATCCTTATACTAGAAATTTCCTATATAAGGAATTCCCTGAATTTTATACATGGCAGAGGAACCACAAGACATGGAGACGACGTACCAAGAGAATTCAAATAGGTCGACTTGTGGCTGCTCACCCTGCAGAAGGTGAACGCTATTACTTGAGAATATTGCTAAACCATGTGAGGGGGGCTACATCTTTTCATGATTTACGCACTGTTGATGGTGTTGTTTTCTCCACATTTAGAGAAGCTGCAGAGAGAAGGGGTCTCATAGAAGCAGATGATAGTATTTCTGACTGTCTCACCGAAGCTGCCACATTTTAAATGCCCTATGCACTTAGAAGGCTTTTTGCTACAATTTTGGCATTTTGCGAAGTTACAAATGTTCGTGCATTATGGAACAATCACTTTGAAGCATTGGCTGACGATTTTCGTAGGGAGAACATTAGTGATGAAGCAATCGAGAAACTCGTGCTTGGAGATATTCGATATTTGTTATATTCCGTGGGAAAGGACATCAAGACCTTTGATCTTCCAGATCTATTGGATGCTGATGATCTGGACAGCTTAGAGGCGAGATAATTGAGTGAAGAAATGTCTATTGAAGTTGCTAAAGAAGACCTGGAGCTACAGGCAACTTTAAACAATGAACAACAGCTTGCTTTAGATGAAATAATGGACCACGTCTTGAACCAGAAGGGTAAGGTCTTCTTCATCGATGGTCCAGGAGGTACAGGAAAGACGTACCTTTATAAAGCTTTATTGGCAAAAATAAGATCAATGGGTTTGATAGCCATTGCAACACCAACATCTGGCATTGCAGCTTCTATCATGCCTGGTGGTCGGACGGCCCATTCCAGATTTAAAATACCAATAAATGTTCAAGAAGATACTGTGTGCAACTTCAGTAAGCAGAGTGGGACAGCTGAATTACTTCGAAGAGCATCTTTGATAATATGGGATGAAGTTGCCATGAAAAAATGGCAAGCAGTTGAGGCACTTGATAGATCCCTGCAAGATATTACTGGTTGTAGATCACAATTTGGAGGTAAAGTAATTGTGTTCGGAGGAGATTTCCGACAAGTCCTTCCAGTAGTTAGGCGTGGCACTAGAGCCCAAATTGTTAATGCCACTCTCAGAAAATCTTATCTGTGGGAGGATATAAGACAAATAAAACTCTGGCGCAATATGAGAGCACAAACAGATCCATGGTTATCTGATTTTCTCTTGAGAGTTGGCAATGGCGTTGAAGAATCAATTGGTGGTCCATC
Source organism: Triticum urartu (assembly GCF_003073215.2). Lineage (NCBI taxonomy): Eukaryota > Viridiplantae > Streptophyta > Magnoliopsida > Poales > Poaceae > Triticum > Triticum urartu. The sequence continues at coordinate 606,569,021 of NC_053028.1, forward strand.
CGACATATCTACATCATGTAATTAATTGACAGGTACTGGTCAACATAAGCGTGTATCAGCATTCCTGGACAAGGGCAGTGGACATAAGAGAAAGAGAATGTCTAATGGGGCAGGTCGTAGTAATAATGGAAAGGGAACACATGAAGATGGTGTAGCCAATGAGCAGGAAGACCATAACAGCACCATCTATGTTCCAGATGGTTCTTTTCCTGCCCTAGAAGGTAATACAATTGTCACGGTGTACCATAGCTATTTCTAATGCATCGATCAATCATCGACTTTACTTCTCCTAAAATATTATTTTACTGATTGACAAATTGATGTATAGATGAAACTGGGCAATCTGAATATATGACTGAAGATGATGAGGGTTACATATTCGCTGGACATGGTAAGCATTAATGTGTGTTCTTAGTATAAATAATTACTACTACCATTGCGACACAGTTTTCTCACTATTAAAAAGAATGAACAGGAACAGATTGCGTATTATCATATCGAGACCAAAACCATGCAAATTGTGAAATGCAAGAGGATCCCTTTGATTGTATATATCGGAATGTACCAAGTGGCCATCATGTTTTGGAGCCAGTGCCTAACTGCACAAATTGCAATGCAAAACGGTTCCAGTATGAGAATCCAACATTTTGTTGCATGGGTGGCAAGGTCAAGATAGTAACTCCATATGTTCCTGATGAAATGCGCCGACTATACACAAGTCAAGATCCTGACGCTAAGTACTTTCAAGACAATATTCGGTACTTCAATTCTCACTTTTCTTTTACCTCTCTTGGTGTTATCTTGGACCAGAGATATTGCAATAAAAAGTCTGGTGTTTACACTTTCCGTGCACAAGGTCAAATTTATCGTCGAATTGATCAATTGGTTCCAGTAGAAGATGGCCCTAAGCATTTACAACTATACTTTTATGACACTGAATCAGATTTGCAACACAGATTTCGTTATTCTCCTAATCTTGATAGAGTTCTCATTGGAAAATTGGCGAGCATACTTTCATCTAATCCTTACGCCCAGACATTTCGAAGCCTTGGTTCAGTGTCAAACCTTGATGAGTATCGAATTGAGCTCAACACAGACATTTCTTTAGATCAACGAGTATATAATGCACCAACTACATCACAAGTAGTAGCAATCTGGGTAGAAGGAAATAATCCTCAGGGTCACTTCGATAGGAGTATAATGGTATATGGTAAATCAAATGATCCACAGTAGATAAAAGCATACGATGGCTGTTATGACCCACTTTCATATCCACTATTTTTCCCAAACGGGGAAGTTGGGTGGAACTTGAAAATACCAAAAGTGAGATCAAATCTCATTGTTAATAAGATCAATCAAGAAGATGACTATAACAAAGAAGATAAATTGTGCCGCATAATCAACTGTCACTTATATTATATTTTAAAAATTATTTATCTAAATTAAAATGTTTTCCATTATAGCGATGGAGTATAACTCTGGTTCATTTGTTTCACCAAGGGAATACTATT